>NW_027274542.1:0-95288 GCF_030028105.1 Mobula birostris | reverse complement strand
GTAGATAGATGGGGTGGACGACACTGGTTTTATGTAGATAGATGGGTAGGAAGGGACTGGTTTTATATAGAGAGATGGGGAGGACTACACTGCTTTTATGCAGACAGATGAGGAGGACGGCATTTTTTTTATGTAGATAGATGGGGAGGACAGCACTGGTTTTATGTAGTTAGATGGGTAGGAGGGCACTGGTTTTATGTAGAGAGATGTGGAGGACGGCACTGGATTCATGTAGAGAGATGGAGAGAACGGGCACTGGTTTTATCTAGATTGATGGGGAGGACGACACTGGTTTTATGCAGACAGATGGGGAGGACGACACTGGTTTTATGCAGACAGATGGGGAGGACGACACTGGTTTTATGCAGACATATGGGGAGGACGACACTGGTTTTATGCAGACAGATGGGGAGGACGGTACTGGTTTTATGAGAGAGATGGAGAGTATGGGACTGGTTTTATGTAGAGAGATGGAGAGGACGGCACTGGTATTATGTAGTTAGATGGGGAGGATGGCACTGGTTTTATCTAGTTCGTTGGGTACGACGGCACTGGTTTTATCTAGATTGATGGGGAGGACGACACTGGTTTTATGCAGACAGATGGGGAGGACGACACTGGTTTTATGCAGACAGATGGGGAGGACGGTACTGGTTTTATGAGAGAGATGGAGAGTATGGGACTGGTTTTATTTAGATAGATGGAGAGGACGGCACTGGTTTTATGTAGATATATGGGGAGGATGGCACTGGTTTTATGTAGATAGATGAGTAGCATGGCACTGATTTTATGTAGATAGATGGGGAGGACGGCACTGGTTTTATGTAGTTAGATGGGGAGGACAGCACTGGTATTATGTAGAGAGATGGAAAGGATGGCACTAGTTATATATAGATAGATGGGGAGGACGGCACTGGTTTTCTGTAGATAGGTGGGGAGGATGACACTGGTTTTATGTACTTAGTTGGGGCTGACGGCACAGGTTTTATGTAGTTAGATGGGTAGGATGGCACTGGTTTTATGTAGACGGGTGGGTAGGACGGCACTGGTTTTATTTAGAGAGATGGGGAGGATGGCACTGGTTTTATGTAGAGAGATTGAGATCACTGCACTGGTTTTACGTAGATAGATGGGGAGGACGGTACTGGTTTTATGAGAGAGATGGAGAGTACGGCACTGGTATTATGTATATAGATGGGTATGGTGGCACTGCTTTTATGTAGAGAGATGCAGAGGACAGGACTGGTTTTATGTGGATACATGGGGAGGATGGCACTGATTTTATGTAGATAGATGGGTGGACGACACTGGTTTTATGTAGATGGATGGGTAGGAGGGCACTGGTTTTATGTAGAGAGATGGGGTGGATGGCACTGGTTTTATGTAGATAGATGCGTAGGATGGCACTGATTTTATGTAGATAGATGGGGTGGACGACACTGGTTTTATGTAGATGGATGGGTAGGACGGCACTGGTTTTATGTAGAGAGATGGGGTGTACGGCATTGGTATTATGTATATAGATGGGTAGGGTGGCACTGGTTTTATGTAGAGAGATGCAGAGTACAGGACTGGTTTTATGTAGATAGATCGGGAGGATGGCACTGGTTTTATGTAGATAGATGAGTAGGATGGCACTGATTTTATGTAGATAGATGGGTAGGACGGCACTGGTTTTATTTAGAGAGATGGGGAGTATGGCACTGGTTTTATGTAGAGAGATTGAGAACACGGCACTGGTTTTACTTAGATAGATTGGTAGGACGGCACTGGTTTTATGTAGATAGATGGGGAGGATGGCACTGGTTTTATGTAGATAGATGGAGAGGATGGCACTGGTTTTATGTAGATAGATGAGTAGGATGCCACTGATTTTATGTAGATAGATGGGTGGACGGCACTGTTTTTATGTAGATAGATGAGTAGGATTGCATTGGTTTTATGTAGAGAGATGTGGAGGACGGCACTGGATTCATGTAGAGAGATGGAGAGAACGGGCACTGGTTTTATGTAGATAGATGGGGAGGACGACACTGGCTTTATGTTGATGGATCAGTAGCACGGCAATGGTCTTATGCAGATAGATGAGGAAGATGGCACTGGTTTTATGTAGAGAGATGGAGAGGACGGCACTGGTATTATGTAGTTAGATGGGGAGGATGGCACTGGTTTTTTCTAGTTCGTTGGGTACGACGGCACTGGTTTTATCTAGATTGATGGGGAGGACAACACTGGTTTTATGCAAATAGATGGGGAGGACGGTACTGGTTTTATGAGAGAGATGGAGAGTACGGCACTGGTATTATGTATATAGATGGGTATGGTGGCACTGGTTTTATGTAGAGAGATGCAGAGGACAGGACTGGTTTTATGTGGATACATGGGGAGGATGGCACTGATTTTATGTAGATAGATGTGTGGACGACACTGGTTTTATGTAGATAGATGGGTAGGACGGCACTGGTTTTATGTAGAGAGATAGGGAGGACGGCTCTGGTTTTATATAGAGAGATGGGGTGGATGGCACTGGATTTATGTAGATAGATGAGTAGGATGGCACTGGATTTATGTAGATAGATGAGTAGGATGGCACTGATTTTATGTAGATAGATGGGGAGTACAGCACTGGTTTTATGTAGTTAGATGGGTAGGAGGGCACTGGTTTTATGTAGAGAGATGTGGAGGATGGCACTGGATTCATGTAGAGAGATGGAGAGAACGGGCACTGGTTTTATCTAGATTGAAGGGGAGGACGACACTGGTTTTATGCAGACAGATGGGGAGGACGACACTGGTTTTATGCAGACAGATGGGGAGGACGGTACTGGTTTTATGAGAGAGATGGAGAGTATGGGACTGGTTTTATTTAGATAGATGGAGAGGACGGCACTGGTTTTATGTAGATAGATGGGTAGGAAGGCACTGGTTTTATGTAGAGAGATGGCGAGGAGTACACTGCTTTTATGCAGACAAATGAGGAGGACGGCATTTTTTTTATGTAGATAGATGGGGAGGACAGCACTGGTTTTATGTAGTTAGATGGGTAGGAGGGCACTGGTTTTATGTAGAGAGATGTGGAGGATGGCACTGGATTCATGTAGAGAGATGGAGAGAACGGGCACTGGTTTTATCTAGATTGATGGGGAGGACGACACTGGTTTTATGCAGACAGATGGGGAGGACGACACTGGTTTTATGCAGACAGATGGGGAGGATGGTACTGGTTTTATGAGAGAGATGGAGAGTATGGGACTGGTTTTATTTAGATAGATGGGGATGACGGCACTGGTTTTATGTAGATATATGGGGAGGATGGCACTGGTTTTATTTAGATAGATGAGTAGGATGGCACTGATTTTATGTAGATAGATGGGTGGGACGGCACTGGTTTTATGTAGATAGATTAGTAGGACGGCACTGGTTTTATGTAGATAGATGAGGAGGACGGCACTGGTTTTACGTAGTTAGATGGGTAGGAGGGCACTGGTTTTATTTAGAGAGATGGGGTGGATGGCACTGGTTTTATGTTGATGGATCAGTAGGACGGCACTGTTTTTATGTAGATAGATGAGTAGGATTGCACTGGTTTTATGTAGAGAGATGTGGAGGACGGCACTGGATTCATGTAGAGAGATGGAGAGAACGGGCACTGGTTTTATGTAGATAGATGGGGAGGACGACACTGGTTTTATGTTGATGGATCAGTAGCACGGCAATGGTCTTATGCAGATAGATGAGGAAGATGGCACTGGTTTTATGTAGAGAGATGGAGAGGACGGCACTGGTATTATGTAGTTAGATGGGGAGGATGGCACTGGTTTTATCTAGTTCGTTGGGTACGACGGCACTGGTTTTATCTAGATTGATGGGGAGGACGACACTGGTTTTATGCAAATAGATGGGGAGGACGGTACTGGTTTTATGAGAGAGATGGAGAGTACGGCACTAGTATTATGTATATAGATGGGTAGGGTGACACTGCTTTTATGTAGAGAGATGCAGAGGACAGGACTGGTTTTATGTAGATAGGTGGGGTGGACTGCACTGGTTTTATTTAGATAGATGGGGAGGACGACACTGGTTTTATGTTGATGGATCAGTAGCACGGCACTGCTTTTATGTAGATAGATGGGGAGGACGGTACTGGTTTTATGAGAGAGATGGAGAGTACGGCACTAGTATTATGTATATAGATGGGTAGGGTGACACTGCTTTTATGTAGAGAGATGCAGAGGACAGGACTGGTTTTATGTAGATAGATGGGTAGGACAGCACTGGTTTTATGTAGATAGATGGGTAGGATGGCATGGTTTTATGTAGATAGATGGGGAGGACGGCACTGGTTTTATGTAGATAGATGGGGAGGATGGCACTGGTTTTATGCAGATAGATGGGTAGGACGGCAATGGTCTTATGCAGATAGATGAGGAGGACGACACTGGTTTTATGTAGTTAGATGGGTAGGAGGGCACTGGTTTTATTTAGAGAGATGGGGTGGATGGCACTGGATTCATGTAGAGAGATGGAGAGAACGGGCACTGGTTTTATGTAGATAGATGGGGAGGACGACACTGGTTTTATGTTGATGGATCAGTAGCACGGCAATGGTCTTATGCAGATAGATGAGGAAGATGGCACTGGTTTTATGTAGAGAGATGGAGAGGACGGCACTGGTATTATGTAGTTAGATGGGGAGGATGGCACTGGTTTTATCTAGTTCGTTGGGTACGACGGCACTGGTTTTATCTAGATTGATGGGGAGGACGACACTGGTTTTATGCAAATAGATGGGGAGGACGGTACTGGTTTTATGAGAGAGATGGAGAGTACGGCACTGGTATTATGTATATAGATGGGTATGGTGGCACTGGTTTTATGTAGAGAGATGCAGAGGACAGGACTGGTTTTATGTGGATACATGGGGAGGATGGCACTGATTTTATGTAGATAGATGGGTGGACAACACTGGTTTTATGTAGATAGATGGGTAGGACGGCACTGGTTTTATGTAGAGAGATAGAGAGGACGGCTCTGGTTTTATATAGAGAGATGGGGTGGATGGTACTGGTTTTATGTAGATAGATGAGTAGGATGGCACTGATTTTATGTAGATAGATGGGGTGGACGACACTGGTTTTATGTAGATAGATGGGTAGGAAGGGACTGGTTTTATATAGAGAGATGGGGAGGACTACACTGCTTTTATGCAGACAGATGAGGAGGACGGCATTTTTTTTATGTAGATAGATGGGGAGGACAGCACTGGTTTTATGTAGTTAGATGGGTAGGAGGGCACTGGTTTTATGTAGAGAGATGTGGAGGACGGCACTGGATTCATGTAGAGAGATGGAGAGAACGGGCACTGGTTTTATCTAGATTGATGGGGAGGACGACACTGGTTTTATGCAGACAGATGGGGAGGACGACACTGGTTTTATGCAGACAGATGGGGAGGACGACACTGGTTTTATGCAGACATATGGGGAGGACGACACTGGTTTTATGCAGACAGATGGGGAGGACGGTACTGGTTTTATGAGAGAGATGGAGAGTATGGGACTGGTTTTATGTAGAGAGATGGAGAGGACGGCACTGGTATTATGTAGTTAGATGGGGAGGATGGCACTGGTTTTATCTAGTTCGTTGGGTACGACGGCACTGGTTTTATCTAGATTGATGGGGAGGACGACACTGGTTTTATGCAGACAGATGGGGAGGACGACACTGGTTTTATGCAGACAGATGGGGAGGACGGTACTGGTTTTATGAGAGAGATGGAGAGTATGGGACTGGTTTTATTTAGATAGATGGAGAGGACGGCACTGGTTTTATGTAGATATATGGGGAGGATGGCACTGGTTTTATGTAGATAGATGAGTAGCATGGCACTGATTTTATGTAGATAGATGGGGAGGACGGCACTGGTTTTATGTAGTTAGATGGGGAGGACAGCACTGGTATTATGTAGAGAGATGGAAAGGATGGCACTAGTTATATATAGATAGATGGGGAGGACGGCACTGGTTTTCTGTAGATAGGTGGGGAGGATGACACTGGTTTTATGTACTTAGTTGGGGCTGACGGCACAGGTTTTATGTAGTTAGATGGGTAGGATGGCACTGGTTTTATGTAGACGGGTGGGTAGGACGGCACTGGTTTTATTTAGAGAGATGGGGAGGATGGCACTGGTTTTATGTAGAGAGATTGAGATCACTGCACTGGTTTTACGTAGATAGATGGGGAGGACGGTACTGGTTTTATGAGAGAGATGGAGAGTACGGCACTGGTATTATGTATATAGATGGGTATGGTGGCACTGCTTTTATGTAGAGAGATGCAGAGGACAGGACTGGTTTTATGTGGATACATGGGGAGGATGGCACTGATTTTATGTAGATAGATGGGTGGACGACACTGGTTTTATGTAGATGGATGGGTAGGAGGGCACTGGTTTTATGTAGAGAGATGGGGTGGATGGCACTGGTTTTATGTAGATAGATGCGTAGGATGGCACTGATTTTATGTAGATAGATGGGGTGGACGACACTGGTTTTATGTAGATGGATGGGTAGGACGGCACTGGTTTTATGTAGAGAGATGGGGTGTACGGCATTGGTATTATGTATATAGATGGGTAGGGTGGCACTGGTTTTATGTAGAGAGATGCAGAGTACAGGACTGGTTTTATGTAGATAGATCGGGAGGATGGCACTGGTTTTATGTAGATAGATGAGTAGGATGGCACTGATTTTATGTAGATAGATGGGTAGGACGGCACTGGTTTTATTTAGAGAGATGGGGAGTATGGCACTGGTTTTATGTAGAGAGATTGAGAACACGGCACTGGTTTTACTTAGATAGATTGGTAGGACGGCACTGGTTTTATGTAGATAGATGGGGAGGATGGCACTGGTTTTATGTAGATAGATGGAGAGGATGGCACTGGTTTTATGTAGATAGATGAGTAGGATGCCACTGATTTTATGTAGATAGATGGGTGGACGGCACTGTTTTTATGTAGATAGATGAGTAGGATTGCATTGGTTTTATGTAGAGAGATGTGGAGGACGGCACTGGATTCATGTAGAGAGATGGAGAGAACGGGCACTGGTTTTATGTAGATAGATGGGGAGGACGACACTGGCTTTATGTTGATGGATCAGTAGCACGGCAATGGTCTTATGCAGATAGATGAGGAAGATGGCACTGGTTTTATGTAGAGAGATGGAGAGGACGGCACTGGTATTATGTAGTTAGATGGGGAGGATGGCACTGGTTTTTTCTAGTTCGTTGGGTACGACGGCACTGGTTTTATCTAGATTGATGGGGAGGACAACACTGGTTTTATGCAAATAGATGGGGAGGACGGTACTGGTTTTATGAGAGAGATGGAGAGTACGGCACTGGTATTATGTATATAGATGGGTATGGTGGCACTGGTTTTATGTAGAGAGATGCAGAGGACAGGACTGGTTTTATGTGGATACATGGGGAGGATGGCACTGATTTTATGTAGATAGATGTGTGGACGACACTGGTTTTATGTAGATAGATGGGTAGGACGGCACTGGTTTTATGTAGAGAGATAGGGAGGACGGCTCTGGTTTTATATAGAGAGATGGGGTGGATGGCACTGGATTTATGTAGATAGATGAGTAGGATGGCACTGGATTTATGTAGATAGATGAGTAGGATGGCACTGATTTTATGTAGATAGATGGGGAGTACAGCACTGGTTTTATGTAGTTAGATGGGTAGGAGGGCACTGGTTTTATGTAGAGAGATGTGGAGGATGGCACTGGATTCATGTAGAGAGATGGAGAGAACGGGCACTGGTTTTATCTAGATTGAAGGGGAGGACGACACTGGTTTTATGCAGACAGATGGGGAGGACGACACTGGTTTTATGCAGACAGATGGGGAGGACGGTACTGGTTTTATGAGAGAGATGGAGAGTATGGGACTGGTTTTATTTAGATAGATGGAGAGGACGGCACTGGTTTTATGTAGATAGATGGGTAGGAAGGCACTGGTTTTATGTAGAGAGATGGCGAGGAGTACACTGCTTTTATGCAGACAAATGAGGAGGACGGCATTTTTTTTATGTAGATAGATGGGGAGGACAGCACTGGTTTTATGTAGTTAGATGGGTAGGAGGGCACTGGTTTTATGTAGAGAGATGTGGAGGATGGCACTGGATTCATGTAGAGAGATGGAGAGAACGGGCACTGGTTTTATCTAGATTGATGGGGAGGACGACACTGGTTTTATGCAGACAGATGGGGAGGACGACACTGGTTTTATGCAGACAGATGGGGAGGATGGTACTGGTTTTATGAGAGAGATGGAGAGTATGGGACTGGTTTTATTTAGATAGATGGGGATGACGGCACTGGTTTTATGTAGATATATGGGGAGGATGGCACTGGTTTTATTTAGATAGATGAGTAGGATGGCACTGATTTTATGTAGATAGATGGGTGGGACGGCACTGGTTTTATGTAGATAGATTAGTAGGACGGCACTGGTTTTATGTAGATAGATGAGGAGGACGGCACTGGTTTTACGTAGTTAGATGGGTAGGAGGGCACTGGTTTTATTTAGAGAGATGGGGTGGATGGCACTGGTTTTATGTTGATGGATCAGTAGGACGGCACTGTTTTTATGTAGATAGATGAGTAGGATTGCACTGGTTTTATGTAGAGAGATGTGGAGGACGGCACTGGATTCATGTAGAGAGATGGAGAGAACGGGCACTGGTTTTATGTAGATAGATGGGGAGGACGACACTGGTTTTATGTTGATGGATCAGTAGCACGGCAATGGTCTTATGCAGATAGATGAGGAAGATGGCACTGGTTTTATGTAGAGAGATGGAGAGGACGGCACTGGTATTATGTAGTTAGATGGGGAGGATGGCACTGGTTTTATCTAGTTCGTTGGGTACGACGGCACTGGTTTTATCTAGATTGATGGGGAGGACGACACTGGTTTTATGCAAATAGATGGGGAGGACGGTACTGGTTTTATGAGAGAGATGGAGAGTACGGCACTGGTATTATGTATATAGATGGGTATGGTGGCACTGGTTTTATGTAGAGAGATGCAGAGGAGAGGACTGGTTTTATGTGGATACATGGGGAGGATGGCACTGATTTTATGTAGATAGATGGGTGGACAACACTGGTTTTATGTAGATAGATGGGTAGGACGGCACTGGTTTTATGTAGTGAGATAGAGAGGACGGCTCTGGTTTTATATAGAGAGATGGGGTGGATGGTACTGGTTTTATGTAGATAGATGAGTAGAATGGCACTGATTTTATGTAGATAGATGGGGTGGACGACACTGGTTTTATGTAGATAGATGGGTAGGAAGGGACTGGTTTTATGTAGAGAGATGGGGAGGACTACACTGCTTTTATGCAGACAGATGAGGAGGACGGCATTTTTTTTATGTAGATAGATGGGGAGGACAGCACTGGTTTTGTGTAGTTAGATGGGTAGGAGGGCACTGGTTTTATGTAGAGAGATGTGGAGGACGGCACTGGATTCATGTAGAGAGATGGAGAGAACGGGCACTGGTTTTATCTAGATTGATGGGGAGGACGACACTGGTTTTATGCAGACAGATGGGGAGGACAACACTGGTTTTATGCAGACAGATGGGGAGGACGACACTGGTTTTATGCAGACATATGGGGAGGACGACACTGGTTTTATGCAGACAGATGGGGAGGACGGTACTGGTTTTATGAGAGAGATGGAGAGTATGGGACTGGTTTTATTTAGATAGATGGGGAGGACGGCACTGGTTTTATGTAGATATATGGGGAGGATGGCACTGGTTTTATGTAGATAGATGAGTAGGATGGCACTGATTTTATGTAGATAGATGGGGAGGACGGCACTGGTTTTATGTAGTTAGATGGGGAGGACAGCACTGGTATTATGTAGATAGGTGGGGAGGATGACACTGGTTTTATGTACTTAGTTGGGGCTGACAGCACAGGTTTTATGTAGTTAGATGGGTAGGATGGCACTGGTTCTATTTAGAGAGATGGGGTGGAATGCACTGGTTTTATGTTGATGGATCAGTAGGACGGCACTGGTTTTATGTAGATAGATGAGTAGGATGGCACTGGTTTTATGTAGAGAGATGTGGAGGACGGCACTGGATTCATGTAGAGAGATGGAGAGAATGGGCACTGGTTTTATGTAGATAGATGGGGTGGACTGCACTGGTTTTATGTAGATAGATGGGGAGGACGACACTGTTTTTATGTTGATGGATCAGTAGCACGGCACTGGTTTTATGTAGATAGATGGGTAGGATGGCACTGGTTTTATTTAGATACATGGGGAGGACTGCAATGGTTTTATGTAGATAGATGGGGAGGACGGCACTGGTTTTATGTAGATAGATGGGTAGGATGGTACTGGGTTTATTTAGATAGATGGGGAGGACGGCACTGGTTTTATGTAGATATATGGGGAGGATGGCACTGGTTTTATGTAGATAGATGAGTAGGATGGCACTGATTTTATGTAGATAGATGGGGAGGACGGCACTGGTTTTATGTAGTTAGATGGGGAGTACAGCACTGGTATTATGTAGAGAGATGGAAAGCGTGGCACTAGTTTTATATAGATAGATGGGGAGGAAGGCACTGGTTTTATGTAGATAGGTGGGGAGGATGATACTGGTTTTATGTACTTAGTTGGGGCGGACGGCACAGGTTTTATGTAGTTAGAAGGGTAGGATGGCACTGGTTTTATGTAGACGGGTGGGTAGGATAGCACTGGTTTTATTTAGAGAGATGGGGTGGATGGCACTGGTTTTATGTAGAGAGATTGAGAACACGGCACTGGTTTTACGTAGATAGATGGGTAGGACGGCACTGGATTCATGTAGAGAGATGGAGAGTACGGCACTGGTATTATGTATATAGATGGGTAGGACGGCCATGGTCTTATGTAGATAGATGAGGAAAAGGGCACTGGTTTTATGTAGAGAGATGGAGAGGATGGCACTGGTTTTATGCAGACAGATGGGGAGGATGGTACTGGTTTTATGAGAGAGATGGAGAGTACGGCACTGGTATTATGCATATAGATGTGTAGGGTGGCACTGGTTTTATGTAGATAGATGGGTGGGACGGCACTGGTTTTATGTAGATTGATGGGTAGGACGGCACTGGTTTTATGTAGATAGATGAGGAGGACGGCACTGGTTTTATGTAGTTAGATGGGTAGGAGGGCACTGGTTTTATTTAGAGAGATGGGGTGGATGGCACTGGTTTTATGTTGATGGATCAGTATGACGGCACTGTTTTTATGTAGATAGATGAGTAGGATTGCATTGGTTTTATGTAGAGAGATGTGGAGGACGGCACTGGATTCATGTAGAGAGATGGAGAGAACGGGCACTGGTTTTATGTAGATAGATGGGGAGGACGACACTGGTTTTATGTTGATGGATCAGTAGCACGGCAATGGTCTTATGCAGATAGATGAGGAAGATGGCACTGGTTTTATGTAGAGAGATGGAGAGGACGGCACTGGTATTATGTAGTTAGATGGGGAGGATGGCACTGGTTTTATGTAGATATATGGGGAGGATGGCACTGGTTTTATTTAGATAGATGAGTAGGATGGCACTGATTTTATGTAGATAGATGGGGAGGAAGGCACTGGTTTTATGTAGTTAGATGGGGAGGACAGCACTGGTATTATGTAGAGAGATGGAAAGGATGGCACTAGTTTTATATAGATAGATGGGGAGGACGGCACTGGTTTTATGTAGATAGGTGGGGAGGATGACACTGGTTTTATGTACTTAGTTGGGGCTGACGGCACAGGTTTTATGTAGTTAGATGGGTAGGATGGCACTGGTTTTATGTAGACGGGTGGGTAGGACGGCACTGGTTTTATTTAGAGAGATGGGGAGGATGGCACTGGTTTTATGTAGAGAGATTGAGAACACTGCACTGGTTTTACGTAGATAGATGGGTAGGACGGCACTGGATTCATGTAGAGAGATGGAGAGTACGGCACTGGTATTATGTATATAGATGGGTAGGACGGCCATGGTCTTATGTAGATAGATGAGGAAAAGGGCACTGGTTTTATGTAGAGAGATGGAGAGGATGGCACTGGTATTATGTAGTTAGACGGGGAGGATGGCGCTGGTTTTATCTAGTTCTTTGGGTACGACGGCACTGGTTTTATCTAGATAGATGGGGAGGACGACACTGGTTTTATGCAGACAGATGGGGAGGACGGTACTGGTTTTATGAGAGAGATGGAGAGTACGGCACTGGTATTATGCATATAGATGTGTAGGGTGGCACTGGTTTTATGTAGATAGATGGGTGGGACGGCACTGGTTTTATGTAGATAGATGGGTAGGACGGCACTGGTTTTATGTAGATAGATGAGGAGGACGGCACTGGTTTTATGTAGTTAGATGGGTAGGAGGGCACTGGTTTTATTAAGAGAGATGGGGTGGATGGCACTGGTTTTATGTTGATGGATCAGTAGGATGGCACTGATTTTATGTAGATAGATGGGGTGGACGAAACTGGTTTTATGTAGATAGATGGGTAGGAAGGGACTGGTTTTATGTAGAGAGATGGGGAGGACTACACTGCTTTTATGCAGACAGATGAGGAGGACGACACTGGTTTTATGCAGACAGATGGGGAGGACGACACTGGTTTTATGCAGACAGATGGGGAGGACGACACTGGTTTTATGCAGACATATGGGGAGGACGACACTGGTTTTATGCAGACAGATGGGGAGGACGGTACTGGTTTTATGAGAGAGATGGAGAGTATGGGACTGGTTTTATGTAGAGAGATGGAGAGGACGGCACTGGTATTATGTAGTTAGATGGGGAGGATGGCACTGGTTTTATCTAGTTCGTTGGGTACGATGCAATGGTTTTATCTAGATTGATGGGGAGGACGACACTGGTTTTATGCAAATAGATGGGGAGGACGGTACTGGTTTTATGAGAGAGATGGAGAGTACGGCACTGGTATTATGTATATAGATGGGTATGGTGGCACTGGTTTTATGTAGAGAGATGCAGAGGACAGGACTGGTTTTATGTGGATACATGGGGAGGATGGCACTGATTTTATGTAGATAGATGTGTGGACGACACTGGTTTTATGTAGAGAGATAGAGAGGACGGCTCTGGTTTTATATAGAGAGATGGGGTGGATGGCACTGGTTTTATGTAGATAGATGGGGTGGACGACACTGGTTTTATGTAGATGGAAGGGTAGGACGGCACTGGTTTTATGTAGAGAGATAGAGAGGACGGCACTGGTTTTATATAGAGAGATGGGGTGTACGGCATTGGTATTATGTATATAGATGGGTAGGGTGGCACTGGTTTTATGTAGAGAGATGCAGAGTACAGGACTGGTTTTATGTAGATAGATCGGGAGGATGGCACTGGTGTTATGTAGATAGATGAGTAGGATGGCACTGATTTTATGTAGATAGATGGGTAGGACGGCACTGGTTTTATTTAGAGAGATGGGGAGTATGGCACTGGTTTTATGTAGAGAGATTGAGAACACGGCACTGGTTTTACTTAGATAGATGGGTAGGACGGCACTGGTTTTATGTAGATAGATGGGGAGGATGGCACTGGTTTTATGTAGATAGATGGGGAGGATGGCACTGGTTTTATGTAGATAGATGAGTAGGATGCCACTGATTTTATGTAGATAGATGGGTGGACGACACTGGTTTTATGTAGATAGATGGGTAGGACGGTACTGGTTTTATGTAGAGAGATAGAAAGGACGGCTCTGGTTTTATATACAGAGATGGGGTGGATGGCACTGGTTTTATGTAGATAGATGAGAAGGATGGCACTGATTTTATGTAGATAGATGGGGTGGACGACACTGGTTTTATGTAGATAGATGGGTAGGAAGGCACTGGTTTTATGTAGAGAGATGGGGAGGACGACACTGCTTTTATGCAGACAGATGGGGAGGACGGCATTTTTTTTATGTAGGTAGATGAGGAGGATGGCACTGGTTTTATGTAGATAGATGGGGAGGATGGCACTGGTTTTATGTAGATAGATGAGTAGGGTGGCACTGGTTTTATGTAGGTAGATGGGTGGGACGGCACTGGTTTTATGTAGATAGATGGGTAGGTCGGCACCGGTTTTATGTAGATAGATGAGGAGGATGGCACTGGTTTTATGTAGTTAGATGGGTAGGAGGGCACTGGTTCTATTTAGAGAGATGGGGTGGAATGCACTGGTTTTATGTTGATGGATCAGTAGGACGGCACTGGTTTTATGTAGATAGATGAGTAGGATGGCACTGGTTTTATGTAGAGAGATGTGGAGGACGGCACTGGGTTTATGTAGATAGATGGGGAGGACAACACTGGTTTTATGTTGATGGATCAGTAGCACGGCACTGGTTTTATGTAGATAGATGGGTAGGACGGCAATGGTCTTATGCAGATAGATGAGGAAGATGGCACTGGTTTTATGTAGAGAGATAGAGAGGACGGCACTGGTATTATGTAGTTAGATGGGGAGGATGGCACTGGTTTTATCTAGTTCGTTGGGTACGACGGCACTGGTTTTATCTAGATTGATGGAGAGGACGACACTGGTTTTATGAAGACAGATGGGGAGGACGGTACTGGTTTTATGAGAGAGATGGAGAGTACGGCACTGGTATTATGAATATAGATGGGTAGGGTCGCACTGGTTTTATGTAGAGAGATGCAGAGGGCAGGACTGGTTTTATGTGGATAGATGGTGAGGACGGCACTGGTTTTATGTAGATAGATGGGTAGGATGGCACTGGTTTTATTTAGATAGATGGGGAGGACGGCACTGGTTTTATGTAGATAGATGAGTAGGATGGCACTGATTTTATGTAGATAGATGGGGAGCACGGCACGGGTTTTATGTAGTTAGATGGGGAGGACGGCACTGGTATTATGTAGAGAGATGGAAAGGATGGCACTAGTTTTATATAGATAGATCGGGAGGAAGGCACTGGTTTTATGTACTTAGTTGGGGCGGACGGCACAGGTTTTATGTAGTTAGATGGGTAGGATGGCACTGGTTTTATGTAGACGGGTGGGTAGGACGGCACTGGTTTTATGTAGATAGATGAGTAGGATTGCACTGGTTTTATGTAGGGAGATGTGGAGGACGGCACTGGATTCATGTAGAGAGATGGAGGGAACGGGCACTGGTTTTATGTAGATAGATGGGGAGGACGTCACTGGTTTTATGTTGATGGATCAGTAGAACGGCACTGGTTTTATGTAGATAGATGTGGAGGACGGCACTGGATTCATGTAGTGAGATGTAAAGGATGGCACTAGTTTTACATAGATAGATGGGGAGGACGGCACTGGTTTTCCGTAGATAGATGGGGAGGACGACACTGGTTTTATGTTGATGGATCAGTAGCATTGCACTGGTTTTATGTAGATAGATGGGTAGGACGGCAATGGTCTTATGCAGAAAGATGAGGAAGATGGCACTGGTTTTATGTAGAGAGATGGAGAGGACGGCACTGGTGTTATGTAGTTAGATGGGGAGGTTGGCACTGGTTTTATCTAGTTCGTTGGGTACAACGGCACTGGTTTTATCTAGATTGATGGGGAGGACGACACTGGTTTTATGCAGACAGATGGGGAGGACGGTACTGGTTTTATGAGAGAGCTGGAGAGTATGGGACTGGTTTTATTTAGATAGATGGGGAGGACGGCACTGGTTTTATGTAGATATATGGGGAGGATGGCACTGGTTTTATGTAGATAGATGAGTAGGATGGCACTGATTTTATGTAGATAGATGGGGAGGACGGCACTGGTTTTATGTAGTTAGATGGGGAGGACAGCACTGGTATTATGTAGAGAGATGGAAAGGATGGCACTAGTTTTATATAGATAGATGGGGAGGACCGCACTGGTTTTATGTAGATAGGTGGGGAGGATGACACTGGTTTTATGTACTTAGTTGGGGCGGACGGCACAGGTTTTATGTAGTTAGATGGGTAGGATGGCACTGGTTTTATGTAGACGGGAGGGTAGGACGGCACTGGTTTTATTTAGAGAGATGGGGAGGATGGCACTGGTTTTATGTAGAGAGATTGAGAACACGGCACTGGTTTTACGTAGATAGATGGGTAGGACAGCACTGGATTCATGTAGAGAGATGGAGAGTACGGCACTGGTATTATGTTTTTAGATGGGTAGGACGGCCATGGTCTTATGTAGATAGATGAGGAAAATGGCACTGGTTTTATGTAGAGAGGTGGAGAGGATGGCACTGGTATTATGTAGTTAGACGGGGAGGATGGCACTGGTTTTATCTAGTTCGTTGGGTACGACGGCACTGGTTTTATCTAGATAGATGGGGAGGACGACACTGGTTTTATGCAGACAGATGGTGAGGACGGTACTGGTTTTATGAGAGAGATGGAGAGTACGGCACTGGTATTATGTATATAGATGTGTAGGGTGGCTCTGGTTTTTTGTAGGTAAATGGGTGGGACGGCACTGGTTTTATGTAGATAGATGGGTAGGTCGGCACTGGTTTTATGTAGATAAATGAGGAGGACGGCACTGGTTTTATGTAGTTAGATGGGTAGGAGGGCACTGTTTCTATTTAGAGAGATGGGGTGGAATGCACTGGTTTTATGTTGATGGATCAGTAGGACGGCACTGGTTTTATGTAGATAGATGAGTAGGATGGCACTGGTTTTATGTAGAGAGATGTGGAGGACGGCACTGGATTCATGTAGAGAGATGGAGAGAATGGGCACTGGTTTTATGTAGATAGATGGGGTGGACTGCACTGGTTTTATGTAGATAGATGGGGAGGACGACACTGTTTTTATGTTGATGGATCAGTAGCACGGCACTGGTTTTATGTAGATAGATGGGTAGGATGGCACTGGTTTTATTTAGATACATGGGGAGGACTGCACTGGTTTTATGTAGATAGATGGGGAGGACGGCACTGGTTTTATGTAGATAGATGGGTAGGATGGTACTGGGTTTATTTAGATAGATGGGGAGGACGGCACTGGTTTTATGTAGATATCTGGGGAGGATGGCACTGGTTTTATGTAGATAGATGAGTAGGATGGCACTGATTTTATGTAGATAGATGGGGAGGACGGCACTGGTTTTATGTAGTTAGATGGGGAGTACAGCACTGGTATTATGTAGAGAGATGGAAAGCGTGGCACTAGTTTTATATAGATAGATGGGGAGGAAGGCACTGGTTTTATGTAGATAGGTGGGGAGGATGATACTGGTTTTATGTACTTAGTTGGGGCGGACGGCACAGGTTTTATGTAGTTAGAAGGGTAGGATGGCACTGGTTTTATGTAGACGGGTGGGTAGGATAGCACTGGTTTTATTTAGAGAGATGGGGAGGATGGCACTGGTTTTATGTAGAGAGATTGAGAACACGGCACTGGTTTTACGTAGATAGATGGGTAGGACGGCACTGGATTCATGTAGAGAGATGGAGAGTACGGCACTGGTATTATGTATATAGATGGGTAGGACGGCCATGGTCTTATGTAGATAGATGAGGAAAAGGGCACTGGTTTTATGTAGAGAGATGGAGAGGATGGCACTGGTTTTATGCAGACAGATGGGGAGGACGGTACTGGTTTTATGAGAGAGATGGAGAGTACGGCACTGGTATTATGCATATAGATGTGTAGGGTGGCACTGGTTTTATGTAGATAGATGGGTGGGACGGCACTGTTTTTATGTAGATAGATGAGTAGGATTGCATTGGTTTTATGTAGAGAGATGTGGAGGACGGCACTGGATTCATGTAGAGAGATGGAGAGAACGGGCACTGGTTTTATGTAGATAGATGGGGAGGACGACACTGGTTTTATGTTGATGGATCAGTAGCATGGCAATTTTCTTATGCAGATAGATGAGGAAGATGGCACTGGTTTTATGTAGAGAGATGGAGAGGACGGCACTGGTATTATGTAGTTAGATGGGGAGGATGGCACTGGTTTTATCTAGTTCGTTGGGTACGACGGCACTGGTTTTATCTAGATTGATGGGGAGGACGACACTGGTTTTATGCAAATAGATGGGGAGGACGGTACTGGTTTTATGAGAGAGATGGAGAGTACGGCACTGGTATTATGTATATAGATGGGTATGGTGGCACTGGTTTTATGTAGAGAGATGCAGAGGACAGGACTGGTTTTATGTGGATACATGGGGAGGATGGCACTGATTTTATGTAGATAGATGTGTGGACGACACTGGTTTTATGTAGATAGATGGGTAGGACGGCACTGGTTTTATGTAGAGAGATAGGGAGGACGGCTCTGGTTTTATATAGAGAGATGGGGTGGATGGCACCGGTTTTATGTAGATAGATGAGTAGGATGGCACTGATTTTATGTAGATAGATGGGGTGGACGACACTGGTTTTATGTAGATAGATGGGTAGGAAGGCACTGGTTTTATGTAGAGAGATGGGGAGGACTACACTGCTTTTATGCAGACAGATGAGGAGGACGGCATTTTTTTTATGTAGATAGATGGGGAGGACAGCACTGGTTTTATGTAGTTAGATGGGTAGGAGGGCACTGGTTTTATGTAGAGAGATGTGGAGGATGGCACTGGATTCATGTAGAGAGATGGAGAGAACGGGCACTGGTTTTATCTAGATTGATGGGGAGGACGACACTGGTTTTATGCAGACAGATGGGGAGGACGACACTGGTTTTATGCAGACAGATGGGGAGGACGGTACTGGTTTTATGAGAGAGATGGAGAGTATGGGACTGGTTTTATTTAGATAGATGGAGAGGACGGCACTGGTTTTATGTAGATATATGGGGAGGACGGCACTGGTTTTATTTAGAGAGATGGGGAGGATGGCACTGGTTTTATGTAGAGAGATTGAGAACACTGCACTGGTTTTACGTAGATAGATGGGTAGGACGGCACTGGATTCATGTAGAGAGATGGAGAGTACGGCACTGGTATTATGTATACAGATGGGTAGGACGGCCATGGTCTTATGTAGATAGATGAGGAAAAGGGCACTGGTTTTATGTAGAGAGATGGAGAGGATGGCACTGGTATTATGTAGTTAGACGGGGAGGATGGCGCTGGTTTTATCTAGATCTTTGGGTACAACGGCACTGGTTTTATCTAGATAGATGGGGAGGACGACACTGGTTTTATGCAGTCAGATGGGGAGGACGGTACTGGTTTTATGAGAGAGATGGAGAGTACGGCACTGGTATTATGCATATAGATGTGTAGGGTGGCACTGGTTTTATGTAGATAGATGGGTGGGACGGCACTGGTTTTATGTAGATAGATGGGTAGGACGGCACTGGTTTTATGTAGATAGATGAGGAGGACGGCACTGGTTTTATGTAGTTAGATGGGTAGGAGGGCACTGGTTTTATTTCGAGAGATGGGGTGGATGGCACTGGTTTTATGTTGATGGATCAGTAGGACGGCACTGTTTTTATGTAGATAGCTGAGTAGGATTGCACTGGTTTTATGTAGAGAGATGTGGAGGACGGCACTGGATTCATGTAGAGAGATGGAGAGAACGGGCACTGGTTTTATGTAGATAGATGGGGAGGACGACACTGGTTTTATGTTGATGGATCAGTAGCACGGCAATGGTCTTATGCAGATAGATGAGGAAGATGGCACTGGTTTTATGTAGAGAGATGGAGAGGACGGCACTGGTATTATGTAGTTAGATGGGGAGGATGGCACTGGTTTTATCTAGTTCGTTGGGTACGACGGCACTGGTTTTATCTAGATTGATGGGGAGGACGACACTGGTTTTATGCAAATAGATGGGGAGGACGGTACTGGTTTTACGAGAGAGATGGAGAGTACGGCACTGGTATTATGTATATAGATGGGTATGGTGGCACTGGTTTTATGTAGAGAGATGCAGAGGACAGGACTGGTTTTATGTGGATACATGGGGAGGATGGCACTGATTTTATGTAGATAGATGGGTGGACGACACTGGTTTTATGTAGATAGATGGGTAGGACGGCACTGGTTTTATGTAGAGAGATAGAGAGGACGGCTCTGGTTTTATATAGAGAGATGGGGTGGATGGTACTGGTTTTATGTAGATAGATGAGTAGGATGGCACTGATTTTATGTAGATAGACGGGGTGGACGACACTGGTTTTATGTTGATAGATGGGTAGGAAGGCACTGGTTTTATGTAGAGAGATGGGGAGGACTACACTGCTTTTATGCAGACAGATGAGGAGGACGGCATTTTTTTTATGTAGATAGATGGGGAGGACAGCAGCGGTTTTATGTAGTTAGATGGGTAGGAGGGCACTGGTTTTATGTAGAGAGATGTGGAGGACGGCACTGGATTCATGTAGAGAGATGGAGAGAACGGGCACTGGTTTTATCTAGATTGATGGGGAGGACGACACTGGTTTTATGCAGACAGATGGGGAGGACGACACTGGTTTTATGCAGACAGATGGGGAGGATGACACTGGTTTTATGCAGACATATGGGCAGGACGGCACTGGTTTTATGTAGATAGATGAGGAGGACGGCACTGGTTTTATGTAGTTAGATGGGTAGGAGGGCACTGGTTTTATTTAGAGAGATGGGGTGGATGGCACTGGTTTTATGTTGATGGATCAGTAGGATGGCACTGATTTTATGTAGATAGATGGGGTGGACGACACTGGTTTTATGTAGATAGATGGGTAGGAAGGGACTGGTTTTATGTAGAGAGATGGGGAGGACTACACTGCTTTTATGCAGACAGATGAGGAGGACGACACTGGTTTTATGCAGACAGATGGGGAGGACGACACTGGTTTTATGCAGACAGATGGGGAGGACGACACTGGTTTTATGCAGACATATGGGGAGGACGACACTGGTTTTATGCAGACAGATGGGGAGGACGGTACTGGTTTTATGAGAGAGATGGAGAGTATGGGACTGGTTTTATGTAGAGAGATGGAGAGGACGGCACTGGTATTATGTAGTTAGATGGGGAGGATGGCACTGGTTTTATCTAGTTCGTTGGGTACGACGCAATGGTTTTATCTAGATTGATGGGGAGGACGACACTGGTTTTATGCAAATAGATGGGGAGGACGGTACTGGTTTTATGAGAGAGATGGAGAGTACGGCACTGGTATTATGTATATAGATGGGTATGGTGGCACTGGTTTTATGTAGAGAGATGCAGAGGACAGGACTGGTTTTATGTGGATACATGGGGAGGATGGCACTGATTTTATGTAGATAGATGTGTGGACGACACTGGTTTTATGTAGATAGATGGGTAGGACGGCACTGGTTTTATGTAGAGAGATAGAGAGGACGGCTCTGGTTTTATATAGAGAGATGGGGTGGATGGCACTGGTTTTATGTAGATAGATGAGTAGGATGGCACTGATTTTATGTAGATAGATGGGGTGGACGACACTGGTTTTATGTAGATGGAAGGGTAGGACGGCACTGGTTTTATGTAGAGAGATAGAGAGGACGGCACTGGTTTTATATAGAGAGATGGGGTGTACGGCATTGGTATTATGTATATAGATGGGCAGGGTGGCACTGGTTTTATGTAGAGAGATGCAGAGTACAGGACTGGTTTTATGTAGATAGATCGGGAGGATGGCACTGGTTTTATGTAGATAGATGAGTAGGATGGCACTGATTTTATGTAGATAGATGGGTAGGACGGCACTGGTTTTATTTAGAGAGATGGGGAGTATGGCACTGGTTTTATGTAGAGAGATTGAGAACACGGCACTGGTTTTACTTAGATAGATGGGTAGGACGGCACTGGTTTTATGTAGATAGATGGGGAGGATGGCACTGGTTTTATGTAGATAGATGGGGAGGATGGCACTGGTTTTATGTAGATAGATGAGTAGGATGCCACTGATTTTATGTAGATAGATGGGTGGACGACACTGGTTTTATGTAGATAGATGGGTAGGACGGTACTGGTTTTATGTAGAGAGATAGAAAGGACGGCTCTGGTTTTATATACAGAGATGGGGTGGATGGCACTGGTTTTATGTAGATAGATGAGAAGGATGGCACTGATTTTATGTAGATAGATGGGGTGGACGACACTGGTTTTATGTAGATAGATGGGTAGGAAGGCACTGGTTTTATGTAGAGAGATGGGGAGGACGACACTGCTTTTATGCAGATAGATGGGGAGGACGGCATTTTTTTTATGTAGGTAGATGAGGAGGATGGCACTGGTTTTATGTAGATAGATGGGGAGGATGGCACTGGTTTTATGTAGATAGATGAGTAGGGTGGCACTGGTTTTATGTAGGTAGATGGGTGGGACGGCACTGGTTTTATGTAGATAGATGGGTAGGTCGGCACCGGTTTTATGTAGATAGATGAGGAGGATGGCACTGGTTTTATGTAGTTAGATGGGTAGGAGGGCACTGGTTCTATTTAGAGAGATGGGGTGGAATGCACTGGTTTTATGTTGATGGATCAGTAGCACGGCACTGGTTTTATGTAGATAGATGGGTAGGACAGCAATGGTCTTATGCAGATAGATGAGGAAGATGGCACTGGTTTTATGTAGAGAGATAGAGAGGACGGCACTGGTATTATGTAGTTAGATGGGGAGGATGGCACTGGTTTTATCTAGTTCGTTGGGTACGACGGCACTGGTTTTATCTAGATTGATGGAGAGGACGACACTGGTTTTATGCAGACAGATGGGGAGGACGGTACTGGTTTTATGAGAGAGATGGAGAGTACGGCACTGGTATTATGAAAATAGATGGGTAGGGTGGCACTGGTTTTATGTAGAGAGATGCAGAGGGCAGGACTGGTTTTATGTGGATAGATGGTGAGGACGGCACTGGTTTTATGTAGATAGATGGGTAGGATGACACTGGTTTTATTTAGATAGATGGGGAGGACGGCACTGGTTTTATGTAGATAGATGAGTAGGATGGCACTGATTTTATGTAGATAGATGGGGAGCACGGCACGGGTTTTATGTAGTTAGATGGGGAGGACGGCACTGGTATTATGTAGAGAGATGGAAAGGATGGCACTAGTTTTATATAGATAGATGGGGAGGAAGGCACTGGTTTTATGTACTTAGTTGGGGCGGACGGCACAGGTTTTATGTAGTTAGATGGGTAGGATGGCACTGGTTTTATGTAGACGGGTGGGTAGGACGGCACTGGTTTTATGTAGATAGATGGGGAGGACGTCACTGGTTTTATGTTGATGGATCAGTAGCACGGCACTGGTTTTATGTAGATAGATGTGGAGGACGGCACTGGATTCATGTAGTGAGATGTAAAGGATGGCACTAGTTTTACATAGATAGATGGGGAGGACGGCACTGGTTTTCCGTAGATAGATGGGGAGGACGACACTGGTTTTATGTTGATGGATCAGTAGCATTGCACTGGTTTTATGTAGATAGATGGGTAGGACGGCAATGGTCTTATGCAGAAAGATGAGGAAGATGGCACTGGTTTTATGTAGAGAGATGGAGAGGACGGCACTGGTGTTATGTAGTTAGATGGGGAGGTTGGCACTGGTTTTATCTAGTTCGTTGGGTACAACGGCACTGGTTTTATCTAGATTGATGGGGAGGACGACACTGGTTTTATGCAGACAGATGGGGAGGACGGTACTGGTTTTATGAGAGAGCTGGAGAGTATGGGACTGGTTTTATTTAGATAGATGGGGAGGACGGCACTGGTTTTATGTAGATATATGGGGAGGATGGCACTGGTTTTATGTAGATAGATGAGTAGGATGGCACTGATTTTATGTAGATAGATGGGGAGGACGGCACTGGTTTTATGTAGTTAGATGGGGAGGACAGCACTGGTATTATGTAGAGAGATGGAAAGGATGGCACTAGTTTTATATAGATAGATGGGGAGGACCGCACTGGTTTTATGTAGATAGGTGGGGAGGATGACACTGGTTTTATGTACTTAGTTGGGGCGGACGGCACAGGTTTTATGTAGTTAGATGGGTAGGATTGCACTGGTTTTATGTAGACGGGAGGGTAGGACGGCACTGGTTTTATTTAGAGAGATGGGGAGGATGGCACTGGTTTTATGTAGAGAGATTGAGAACACGGCACTGGTTTTACGTAGATAGATGGGTAGGACAGCACTGGATTCATGTAGAGAGATGGAGAGTACGGCACTGGTATTATGTTTTTAGATGGGTAGGACGGCCATGGTCTTATGTAGATAGATGAGGAAAATGGCACTGGTTTTATGTAGAGAGGTGGAGAGGATGGCACTGGTATTATGTAGTTAGACGGGGAGGATGGCGCTGGTTTTATCTAGTTCGTTGGGTACGACGGCACTGGTTTTATCTAGATAGATGGGGAGGACGACACTGGTTTTATGCAGACAGATGGTGAGGACGGTACTGGTTTTATGAGAGAGATGGAGAGTACGGCACTGGTATTATGTATATAGATGTGTAGGGTGGCTCTGGTTTTTTGTAGGTAAATGGGTGGGACGGCACTGGTTTTATGTAGATAGATGGGTAGGTCGGCACTGGTTTTATGTAGATAAATGAGGAGGACGGCACTGGTTTTATGTAGTTAGATGGGTAGGAGGGCACTGTTTCTATTTAGAGAGATGGGGTGGAATGCACTGGTTTTATGTTGATGGATCAGTAGGACGGCACTGGTTTTATGTAGATAGATGAGTAGGATGGCACTGGTTTTATGTAGAGAGATGTGGAGGACGGCACTGGATTCATGTAGAGAGATGGAGAGAATGGGCACTGGTTTTATGTAGATAGATGGGGTGGACTGCACTGGTTTTATGTAGATAGATGGGGAGGACGACACTGTTTTTATGTTGATGGATCAGTAGCACGGCACTGGTTTTATGTAGATAGATGGGTAGGATGGCACTGGTTTTATTTAGATACATGGGGAGGACTGCACTGGTTTTATGTAGATAGATGGGGAGGACGGCACTGGTTTTATGTAGATACATGGGTAGGATGGTACTGGGTTTATTTAGATAGATGGGGAGGACGGCACTGGTTTTATGTAGATATATGGGGAGGATGGCACTGGTTTTATGTAGATAGATGAGTAGGATGGCACTGATTTTATGTAGATAGATGGGGAGGACGGCACTGGTTTTATGTAGTTAGATGGGGAGTACAGCACTGGTATTATGTAGAGAGATGGAAAGCGTGGCACTAGTTTTATATAGATAGATGGGGAGGAAGGCACTGGTTTTATGTAGATAGGTGGGGAGAATGATACTGGTTTTATGTACTTAGTTGGGGCGGACGGCACAGGTTTTATGTAGTTAGAAGGGTAGGATGGCACTGGTTTTATGTAGACGGGTGGGTAGGATAGCACTGGTTTTATTTAGAGAGATGGGGAGGATGGCACTGGTTTTATGTAGAGAGATTGAGAACACGGCACTGGTTTTACGTAGATAGATGGGTAGGACGGCACTGGATTCATGTAGAGAGATGGAGAGTACGGCACTGGTATTATGTATATAGATGGGTAGGACGGCCATGGTCTTATGTAGATAGATGAGGAAAAGGGCACTGGTTTTATGTAGAGAGATGGAGAGGATGGCACTGGTTTTATGCAGACAGATGGGGAGGACGGTACTGGTTTTATGAGAGAGATGGAGAGTACGGCACTGGTATTATGCATATAGATGTGTAGGGTGGCACTGGTTTTATGTAGATAGATGGGTGGGACGGCACTGTTTTTATGTAGATAGATGAGTAGGATTGCATTGGTTTTATGTAGAGAGATGTGGAGGACGGCACTGGATTCATGTAGAGAGATGGAGAGAACGGGCACTGGTTTTATGTAGATAGATGGGGAGGACGACACTGGTTTTATGTTGATGGATCAGTAGCATGGCAATGGTCTTATGCAGATAGATGAGGAAGATGGCACTGGTTTTATGTAGAGAGATGGAGAGGACGGCACTGGTATTATGTAGTTAGATGGGGAGGATGGCACTGGTTTTATCTAGTTCGTTGGGTACGACGGCACTGGTTTTATCTAGATTGATGGGGAGGACGACACTGGTTTTATGCAAATAGATGGGTATGGTGGCACTGGTTTTATGTAGAGAGATGCAGAGGACAGGACTGGTTTTATGTGGATACATGGGGAGGATGGCACTGATTTTATGTAGATAGATGTGTGGACGACACTGGTTTTATGTAGATAGATGGGTAGGACGGCACTGGTTTTATGTAGAGAGATAGGGAGGACGGCTCTGGTTTTATATAGAGAGATGGGGTGGATGGCACTGGTTTTATGTAGATAGATGAGTAGGATGGCACTGATTTTATGTAGATAGATGGGGTGGACGACACTGGTTTTATGTAGATAGATGGGTAGGAAGGCACTGGTTTTATGTAGAGAGATGGGGAGGACTACACTGCTTTTATGCAGACAGATGAGGAGGACGGCATTTTTTTTATGTAGATAGATGGGGAGGACAGCACTGGTTTTATGTAGTTAGATGGGTAGGAGGGCACTGGTTTTATGTAGAGAGATGTGGAGGATGGCACTGGATTCATGTAGAGAGATGGAGAGAACGGGCACTGGTTTTATCTAGATTGATGGGGAGGACGACACTGGTTTTATGCAGACAGATGGGGAGGACAACACTGGTTTTATGCAGACAGATGGGGAGGACGGTACTGGTTTTATGAGAGAGATGGAGAGTATGGGACTGGTTTTATTTAGATAGATGGAGAGGACGGCACTGGTTTTATGTAGATATATGGGGAGGATGGCACTGGTTTTATTTAGATAGATGAGTAGGATGGCACTGATTTTATGTAGATAGATGGGGAGGACGGCACTGGTTTTATGTAGTTAGATGGGGAGGACAGCACTGGTATTATGTAGAGAGATGGAAAGGATGGCACTAGTTTTATATAGATAGATGGGGAGGACGGCACTGGTTTTATGTAGATAGGTGGGGAGGATGACACTGGTTTTATGTACTTAGTTGGGGCTGACGGCACAGGTTTTATGCAGTTAGATGGGTAGGATGGCACTGGTTTTATGTAGACGGGTGGGTAGGACGGCACTGGTTTTATTTAGAGAGATGGGGAGGATGGCACTGGTTTTATGTAGAGAGATTGAGAACACTGCACTGGTTTTACGTAGATAGATGGGTAGGACGGCACTGGATTCATGTAGAGAGATGGAGAGTATGGCACTGGTATTATGTATATAGATGGGTAGGACGGCCATGGTCTCATGTAGATAGATGAGGAAAAGGGCACTGGTTTTATGTAGAGAGATGGAGAGGATGGCACTGGTATTATGTAGTTAGACGGGGAGGATGGCGCTGGTTTTATCTAGATCTTTGGGTACGACGGCACTGGTTTTATCTAGATAGATGGGGAGGACGACACTGGTTTTATGCAGTCAGATGGGGAGGACGGTACTGGTTTTATGAGAGAGATGGAGAGTACGGCACTGGTATTATGCATATAGATGTGTAGGGTGGCACTGGTTTTATGTAGATAGATGGGTGGGACGGCACTGGTTTTATGTAGATAGATGGGTAGGACGGCACTGGTTTTATGTAGATAGATGAGGAGGACGGCACTGGTTTTATGTAGTTAGATGGGTAGGAGGGCACTGGTTTTATTTAGAGAGATGGGGTGGATGGCACTGGTTTTATGTTGATGGATCAGTAGGACGGCACTGTTTTTATGTAGATAGCTGAGTAGGATTGCACTGGTTTTATGTAGAGAGATGTGGAGGACGGCACTGGATTCATGTAGAGAGATGGAGAGAACGGGCACTGGTTTTATGTAGATAGATGGGGAGGACGACACTGGTTTTATGTTGATGGATCAGTAGCACGGCAATGGTCTTATGCAGATAGATGAGGAAGATGGCACTGGTTTTATGTAGAGAGATGGAGAGGACGGCACTGGTATTATGTAGTTAGATGGGGAGGATGGCACTGGTTTTATCTAGTTCGTTGGGTACGACGGCACTGGTTTTATCTAGATTGATGGGGAGGACGACACTGGTTTTATGCAAATAGATGGGGAGGACGGTACTGGTTTTACGAGAGAGATGGAGAGTACGGCACTGGTATTATGTATATAGATGGGTATGGTGGCACTGGTTTTATGTAGAGAGATGCAGAGGACAGGACTGGTTTTATGTGGATACATGGGGAGGATGGCACTGATTTTATGTAGATAGATGGGTGGACGACACTGGTTTTATGTAGATAGATGGGTAGGACGGCACTGGTTTTATGTAGAGAGATAGAGAGGACGGCTCTGGTTTTATATAGAGAGATGGGGTGGATGGTACTGGTTTTATGTAGATAGATGAGTAGGATGGCACTGATTTTATGTAGATAGACGGGGTGGACGACACTGGTTTTATGTTGATAGATGGGTAGGAAGGCACTGGTTTTATGTAGAGAGATGGGGAGGACTACACTGCTTTTATGCAGACAGATGAGGAGGACGGCATTTTTTTTATGTAGATAGATGGGGAGGACAGCAGCGGTTTTATGTAGTTAGATGGGTAGGAGGGCACTGGTTTTATGTAGAGAGATGTGGAGGACGGCACTGGATTCATGTAGAGAGATGGAGAGAACCGGCACTGGTTTTATCTAGATTGATGGGGAGGACGACACTGGTTTTATGCAGACAGATGGGGAGGACGGTACTGGTTTTATGCAGACAGATGGGGAGGACGGTACTGGTTTTATGAGAGAGATGGAGAGTACGGCACTGGTATTATGCATATAGATGTGTAGGGTGGCACTGGTTTTATGTAGATAGATGGGTGGGACGGCACTGGTTTTATGTAGATAGATGGGTAGGACGGCACTGGTTTTATGTAGATAGATGAGGAGGACGGCACTGGTTTTATGTAGTTAGATGGGTAGGAGGGCACTGGTTTTATTTAGAGAGATGGGGTGGATGGCACTGGTTTTATGTTGATGGATCAGTAGGACGGCACTGTTTTTATGTAGATAGATGAGTAGGATTGCACTGATTTTATGTAGATAGATGGGGAGGACGGCACTGGTTTTATGTAGTTAGATGGGGAGGACAGCACTGGTATTATGTAGAGAGATGGAAAGGATGGCACTAGTTTTATATAGATAGATGGGGAGGACGGCACTGGTTTTATGTAGATAGGTGGGGAGGATGACACTGGTTTTATGTACTTAGTTGGGGCTGACGGCACAGGTTTTATGTAGTTAGATGGGTAGGATGGCACTGGTTTTATGTAGACGGGTGGGTAGGACGGCACTGGTTTAATTTAGAGAGATGGGGAGGATGGCACTGGTTTTATGTAGAGAGATTGAGAACACTGCACTGGTTTTACGTAGATAGATGGGGAGGACGGTACTGGTTTTATGAGAGAGATGGAGAGTACGGCACTGGTATTATGTATATAGATGGGTATGGTGGCACTGCTTTTATGTAGAGAGATGCAGAGGACAGGACTGGTTTTATGTGGATACATGGGGAGGATGGCACTGATTTTATGTAGATAGATGGGTGGACGACACTGGTTTTATGTAGATGGATGGGTAGGAGGGCACTGGTTTTATGTAGAGAGATGGGGTGGATGGCACTGGTTTTATGTAGATAGATGCGTAGGCTGGCACTGATTTTATGTAGATAGATGGGGTGGACGACACTGGTTTTATGTAGATGGATGGGTAGGACGGCACTGGTTTTATGTAGAGAGATAGAGAGGACGGCACTGGTTTTATATAGAGAGATGGGGTGTACGGCATTGGTATTATGTATATAGATGGGTAGGGTGGCACTGGTTTTATGTAGAGAAATGCAGAGTACAGGACTGGTTTTATGTAGATAGATCGGGAGGATGGCACTGGTTTTATGTAGATAGATGAGTAGGATGGCACTGATTTTATGTACATAGATGGGGAGTATGGCACTGGTTTTATGTAGAGAGATTGAGAACACGGCACTGGTTTTACTTAGATAGATGGGTAGGACGGCACTGGTTTTATGTAGATAGATGGGGAGGATGGCACTGGTTTTATGTAGATAGATGGGGAGGATGGCACTGGTTTTATGTAGATAGATGAGTAGGATGCCACTGATTTTATGTAGATAGATGGGTGGACGACACTGGTTTTATGTAGATAGATGGGTAGGAAGGCACTGGTTTTATGTAGAGAGATAGAAAGGACGGCTCTGGTTTTATATACAGAGATGGGGTGGATGGCACTGGTTTTATGTAGATAGATGAGTAGGATGGCACTGATTTTATGTAGATAGATGGGGTGGACGACACTGATTTTATGTAGATAGATGGGTAGGAAGGCACTGGTTTTATGTAGAGAGATGGGGAGGACGACACTACTTTTATGCAGACAGATGGGGAGGACGGCATTTTTTTTATGCAGGTAGATGAGGAGGATGGCACTGGTTTTATGTAGATAGATGGAGAGTATGGAACTGGTATTATGTATATAGATGTGTAGGGTGGCACTGGTTTTATGTAGGTAGATGGGTGGGACGGCACTGGTTTTATGTAGATAGATGGGTAGGTCGGCACCGGTTTTATGTAGATAGATGAGGAGGATGGCACTGGTTTTATGTAGTTAGATGGGTAGGAGGGCACTGGTTCTATTTAGAGAGATGGGGTGGAATGCACTGGTTTTATGTTGATGGATCAGTAGGACGGCACTGGTTTTATGTAGATAGATGAGTAGGATGGCACTGGTTTTATGTAGAGAGATGTGGAGGACGGCACTGGATTCATGTAGAGAGATGGAGAGAATGGGCACTGGTTTTATGTAGGTAGATGGGGTGTACTGCACTGGGTTTATGTAGATAGATGGGGAGGACAACACTGGTTTTATGTTGATGGATCAGTAGCACGGCACTGGTTTTATGTAGATAGATGGGTAGGACGGCAATGGTCTTATGCAGATAGATGAGGAAGATGGCACTGGTTTTATGTAGAGAGATAGAGAGGACGGCACTGGTATTATGTAGTTAGATGGGGAGGATGGCACTGGTTTTATCTAGTTCGTTGGGTACGACGGCACTGGTTTTATCTAGATTGATGGAGAGGACGACACTGGTTTTATGCAGACAGATGGGGAGGACGGTACTGGTTTTATGAGAGAGATGGAGAGTACGGCACTGGTATTATGAAAATAGATGGGTAGGGTGGCACTGGTTTTATGTAGAGAGATGCAGAGGACAGGACTGGTTTTATGTCGATGGATGGTGAGGACGGCACTGGTTTTATGTAGATAGATGGGTAGGATGGCACTGATTTTATTTAGATAGATGGGGAGGACGGCACTGGTTTTATGTAGATAGATGAGTAGGATGGCACTGATTTTATGTAGATAGATGGGGAGCACGGCACGGGTTTTATGTAGTTAGATGGGGAGGACGGCACTGGTATTATGTAGAGAGATGGAAAGGATGGCACTAGTTTTATATAGATAGATGGGGAGGAAGGCACTGGTTTTATGTACTTAGTTGGGGCGGACGGCACAGGTTTTATGTAGTTAGATGGGTAGGATGGCACTGGCTTTATGTAGACGGGTGGGTAGGACGGCACTGGTTTTATGTAGATAGATGAGTAGGATTGCACTGGTTTTATGTAGGGAGATGTGGAGGATGGCACTGGATTCATGTAGAGAGATGGAGAGAACGGGCACTGGTTTTATGTAGATGGATGGGGAGGACGTCACTGGTTTTATGTTGATGGATCAGTAGCACGGCACTGGTTTTATGTAGATAGATGTGGAGGACGGCACTGGATTCATGTAGAGAGATGTAAAGGATGGCACTAGTTTTACATAGACAGATGGGGAGGACGGCACTGGTTTTCCGTAGATAGATGGGGAGGACGACACTGGTTTTATGTTGATGGATCAGTAGCATGGCACTGGTTTTATGTAGATAGATGGGTAGGACGGCAATGGTCTTATGCAGATAGATGAGGAAGATGGCACTGGTTTTATGTAGAGAGATGGAGAGGACGGCACTGGTATTATGTAGTTAGATGGGGAGGTTGGCACTGGTTTTATCTAGTTCGTTGGGTACAACGGCACTGGTTTTATCTAGATTGATGGGGAGGACGACACTGGTTTTATGCAGACAGATGGGGAGGACGGTACTGGTTTTATGAGAGAGCTGGAGAGTATGGGACTGGTTTTATTTAGATAGATGGGGAGGACGGCACTGGTTTTATGTAGATATATGGGGAGGATGGCACTGGTTTTATGTAGATAGATGAGTAGGATGGCACTGATTTTATGTAGATAGATGGGGAGGACGGCACTGGTTTTATGTAGTTAGATGGGGAGGAGAGCACTGGTATTATGTAGAGAGATGGAAAGGATGGCACTAGTTTTATATAGATAGATGGGGAGGACGGCACTGGTTTTATGTAGATAGGTGGGGAGGATGACACTGGTTTTATGTACTTAGTTGGGGCTGACGGCACAGGTTTTATGTAGTTAGATGGGTAGGATGGCACTGGTTTTATGTAGACGGGTGGGTAGGACGGCACTGGTTTTATTTAGAGAGATGGGGAGGATGGCACTGGTTTTATGTAGAGAGATTGAGAACACTGCACTGGTTTTACGTAGATAGATGGGTAGGACGGCACTGGATTCATGTAGAGAGATGGAGAGTACGGCACTGGTATTATGTATATAGATGGGTAGGACGGCCATGGTCTTATGTAGATAGATGAGGAAAAGGGCACTGGTTTTATGTAGAGAGATGGAGAGGATGGCACTGGTATTATGTAGTTAGACGGGGAGGATGGCGCTGGTTTTATCTAGTTCTTTGGGTACGACGGCACTGGTTTTATCTAGATAGATGGGGAGGACGACACTGGTTTTATGCAGACAGATGGGGAGGACGGTACTGGTTTTATGAGAGAGATGGAGAGTACGGCACTGGTATTATGCATATAGATGTGTAGGGTGGCACTGGTTTTATGTAGATAGATGGGTGGGACGGCACTGGTTTTATGTAGATAGATTAGTAGGACGGCACTGGTTTTATGTAGATAGATGAGGAGGACGGCACTGGTTTTATGTAGTTAGATGGGTAGGAGGGCACTGGTTTTATTTAGAAAGATGGGGTGGATGGCACTGGTTTTATGTTGATGGATCAGTAGGACGGCACTGTTTTTATGTAGATAGATGAGTAGGATTGCACTGGTTTTATGTAGAGAGATGTGGAGGACGGCATGGATTCATGTAGAGAGATGGAGAGAACGGGCACTGGTTTTATGTAGATAGATGGGGAGGACGACACTGGTTTTATGTTGATGGATCAGTAGCACGGCAATGGTCTTATGCAGATAGATGAGGAAGATGGCACTGGTTTTATGTAGAGAGATGGAGAGGACGGCACTGGTATTATGTAGTTAGATGGGGAGGATGGCACTGGTTTTATCTAGTTCGTTGGGTACGACGGCACTGGTTTTATCTAGATTGATGGGGAGGACGACACTGGTTTTATGCAAATAGATGGGGAGGACGGTACTGGTTTTATGAGAGAGATGGAGAGTACGGCACTGGTATTATGTATATAGATGGGTATGGTGGCACTGGTTTTATGTAGAGAGATGCAGAGGACAGGACTGGTTTTATGTGGATACATGGGGAGGATGGCACTGATTTTATGTAGATAGATGGGTGGACAACACTGGTTTTATGTAGATAGATGGGTAGGACGGCACTGATTTTATGTAGAGAGATAGAGAGGACGGCTCTGGTTTTATATAGAGAGATGGGGTGGATGGTACTGGTTTTATGTAGATAGATGAGTAGGATGGCACTGATTTTATGTAGATAGATGGGGTGGACGACACTGGTTTTATGTAGATAGATGGGTAGGAAGGGACTGGTTTTATGTAGAGAGATGGGGAGGACTACACTGCTTTTATGCAGACAGATGAGGAGGACGGCATTTTTTTTATGTAGATAGATGGGGAGGACAGCACTGGTTTTATGTAGTTTGATGGGTAGGAGGGCACTGATTTATGTAGAGAGATGTGGAGGACGGCACTGGATTCATGTAGAGAGATGGAGAGAACGGGCACTGGTTTTATCTAGATTGATGGGGAGGACGACACTGGTTTTATGCAGACAGATGGGGAGGACGACACTGGTTTTATGCAGACAGATGGGGAGGACGACACTGGTTTTATGCAGACATATGGGGAGGATGGCACTGGTTTTATGTAGATAGATGAGTAGGATGGCACTAATTTTATGTAGATAGATGGGGAGGACGGCACTGGTTTTATGTAGTTAGATGGGGAGGACAGCACTGGTATTATGTAGATAGGTGGGGAGGATGACACTGGTTTTATGTTGATGGATCAGTAGGACGGCACTGGTTTTATGTAGATAGATGAGTAGGATGGCACTGGTTTTATGTAGAGAGATGTGGAGAACGGCACTGGATTCATGTAGAGAGATGGAGAGAATGGGCACTGGTTTTATGTAGATAGATGGGGTGGACTGCACTGGTTTTATGTAGATAGATGGGGAGGACGACACTGTTTTTATGTTGATGGATCAGTAGCACGGCACTGGTTTTATGTAGATAGATGGGTAGGATGGCACTGGTTTTATTTAGATACATGGGGAGGACTGCACTGGTTTTATGTAGATAGATGGGGAGGACGGCACTGGTTTTATGTAGATAGATGGGTAGGATGGTACTGGGTTTATTTAGATAGATGGGGAGGGCGGCACTGGTTTTATGTAGATATATGGGGAGGATGGCACTGGTTTTATGTAGATAGATGAGTAGGATGGCACTGATTTTATGTAGATAGATGGGGAGGACGGCACTGGTTTTATGTAGTTAGATGGGGAGTACAGCACTGGTATTATGTAGAGAGATGGAAAGCGTGGCACTAGTTTTATATAGATAGATGGGGAGGAAGGCACTGGTTTTATGTAGATAGGTGGGGAGGATGATACTGGTTTTATGTACTTAGTTGGGGCGGACGGCACAGGTTTTATGTAGTTAGAAGGGTAGGATGGCACTGGTTTTATGTAGACGGGTGGGTAGGATAGCACTGGTTTTATTTAGAGAGATGGGGAGGATGGCACTGGTTTTATGTAGAGAGATTGAGAATACGGCACTGGTTTTACGTAGATAGATGGGTAGGACGGCACTGGATTCATGTAGAGAGATGGAGAGTACGGCACTGGTATTATGTATATAGATGGGTAGGACGGCCATGGTCTTATGTAGATAGATGAGGAAAAGGGCACTGGTTTTATGTAGAGAGATGGAGAGGATGGCACTGGTTTTATGCAGACAGATGGGGAGGACGGTACTGGTTTTATGAGAGAGATGGAGAGTACGGCACTGGTATTATGCATATAGATGTGTAGGATGGCACTGGTTTTATGTAGACGGGTGGGTAGGACGGCACTGGTTTTATTTAGGGAGATGGAGAGGATGGCACTGGTTTTATGTAGAGAGATTGAGAACACTGCACTGGTTTTACGTAGATAGATGGGTAGGACGGCACTGGATTCATGTAGAGAGATGGAGAGTACGGCACTGGTATTATGTATATAGATTGGTAGGACGGCCATGGTCTTATGTAGATGGATGAGGAAAAGGGCACTGGTTTTATGTAGAGAGATGGAGAGGATGGCACTGGTTTTATGTAGAGAGATGGAGAGGACGGCACTGGTATTATGTAGTTAGACGGGGAGGATGGCGCTGGTTTTATCTAGTTCTTTGGGTACGACGGCACTGCTTTTATCTAGATAGATGGGGAGGACGACACTGGTTTTATGCAGACAGATGGGGAGGACGGTACTGGTTTTATGAGAGAGATGGAGAGTACGGCACTGGTATTATGCATACAGATGTGTAGGGTGGCACTGGTTTTATGTAGATAGATGAGTAGGATGCCACTGATTTTATGTAGATAGATGGGTGGACGACACTGGTTTTATGTAGATAGATGGGTAGGAAGGCACTGGTTTTATGTAGAGAGATAGAAAGGACGGCTCTGGTTTTATATACAGAGATGGGGTGGATGGCACTGGTTTTATGTAGATAGATGAGTAGGATGGCACTGATTTTATGTAGATAGATGGGGTGGACGACACTGATTTTATGTAGATAGATGGGTAGGAAGGCACTGGTTTTATGTAGAGAGATGGGGAGGACGACACTACTTTTATGCAGACAGATGGGGAGGACGGCATTTTTTTTATGCAGGTAGATGAGGAGGATGGCACTGGTTTTATGTAGATAGATGGAGAGTATGGAACTGGTATTATGTATATAGATGTGTAGGGTGGCACTGGTTTTATGTAGGTAGATGGGTGGGACGGCACTGGTTTTATGTAGATAGATGGGTAGGTCGGCACCGGTTTTATGTAGATAGATGAGGAGGATGGCACTGGTTTTATGTAGTTAGATGGGTAGGAGGGCACTGGTTCTATTTAGAGAGATGGGGTGGAATGCACTGGTTTTATGTTGATGGATCAGTAGGACGGCACTGGTTTTATGTAGATAGATGAGTAGGATGGCACTGGTTTTATGTAGAGAGATGTGGAGGACGGCACTGGATTCATGTAGAGAGATGGAGAGAATGGGCACTGGTTTTATGTAGGTAGATGGGGTGTACTGCACTGGGTTTATGTAGATAGATGGGGAGGACAACACTGGTTTTATGTTGATGGATCAGTAGCACGGCACTGGTTTTATGTAGATAGATGGGTAGGACGGCAATGGTCTTATGCAGATAGATGAGGAAGATGGCACTGGTTTTATGTAGAGAGATAGAGAGGACGGCACTGGTATTATGTAGTTAGATGGGGAGGATGGCACTGGTTTTATCTAGTTCGTTGGGTACGACGGCACTGGTTTTATCTAGATTGATGGAGAGGACGACACTGGTTTTATGCAGACAGATGGGGAGGACGGTACTGGTTTTATGAGAGAGATGGAGAGTACGGCACTGGTATTATGAAAATAGATGGGTAGGGTGGCACTGGTTTTATGTAGAGAGATGCAGAGGACAGGACTGGTTTTATGTCGATGGATGGTGAGGACGGCACTGGTTTTATGTAGATAGATGGGTAGGATGGCACTGATTTTATTTAGATAGATGGGGAGGACGGCACTGGTTTTATGTAGATAGATGAGTAGGATGGCACTGATTTTATGTAGATAGATGGGGAGCACGGCACGGGTTTTATGTAGTTAGATGGGGAGGACGGCACTGGTATTATGTAGAGAGATGGAAAGGATGGCACTAGTTTTATATAGATAGATGGGGAGGAAGGCACTGGTTTTATGTACTTAGTTGGGGCGGACGGCACAGGTTTTATGTAGTTAGATGGGTAGGATGGCACTGGCTTTATGTAGACGGGTGGGTAGGACGGCACTGGTTTTATGTAGATAGATGAGTAGGATTGCACTGGTTTTATGTAGGGAGATGTGGAGGATGGCACTGGATTCATGTAGAGAGATGGAGAGAACGGGCACTGGTTTTATGTAGATGGATGGGGAGGACGTCACTGGTTTTATGTTGATGGATCAGTAGCACGGCACTGGTTTTATGTAGATAGATGTGGAGGACGGCACTGGATTCATGTAGAGAGATGTAAAGGATGGCACTAGTTTTACATAGACAGATGGGGAGGACGGCACTGGTTTTCCGTAGATAGATGGGGAGGACGACACTGGTTTTATGTTGATGGATCAGTAGCATGGCACTGGTTTTATGTAGATAGATGGGTAGGACGGCAATGGTCTTATGCAGATAGATGAGGAAGATGGCACTGGTTTTATGTAGAGAGATGGAGAGGACGGCACTGGTATTATGTAGTTAGATGGGGAGGTTGGCACTGGTTTTATCTAGTTCGTTGGGTACAACGGCACTGGTTTTATCTAGATTGATGGGGAGGACGACACTGGTTTTATGCAGACAGATGGGGAGGACGGTACTGGTTTTATGAGAGAGCTGGAGAGTATGGGACTGGTTTTATTTAGATAGATGGGGAGGACGGCACTGGTTTTATGTAGATATATGGGGAGGATGGCACTGGTTTTATGTAGATAGATGAGTAGGATGGCACTGATTTTATGTAGATAGATGGGGAGGACGGCACTGGTTTTATGTAGTTAGATGGGGAGGAGAGCACTGGTATTATGTAGAGAGATGGAAAGGATGGCACTAGTTTTATATAGATAGATGGGGAGGACGGCACTGGTTTTATGTAGATAGGTGGGGAGGATGACACTGGTTTTATGTACTTAGTTGGGGCTGACGGCACAGGTTTTATGTAGTTAGATGGGTAGGATGGCACTGGTTTTATGTAGACGGGTGGGTAGGACGGCACTGGTTTTATTTAGAGAGATGGGGAGGATGGCACTGGTTTTATGTAGAGAGATTGAGAACACTGCACTGGTTTTACGTAGATAGATGGGTAGGACGGCACTGGATTCATGTAGAGAGATGGAGAGTACGGCACTGGTATTATGTATATAGATGGGTAGGACGGCCATGGTCTTATGTAGATAGATGAGGAAAAGGGCACTGGTTTTATGTAGAGAGATGGAGAGGATGGCACTGGTATTATGTAGTTAGACGGGGAGGATGGCGCTGGTTTTATCTAGTTCTTTGGGTACGACGGCACTGGTTTTATCTAGATAGATGGGGAGGACGACACTGGTTTTATGCAGACAGATGGGGAGGACGGTACTGGTTTTATGAGAGAGATGGAGAGTACGGCACTGGTATTATGCATATAGATGTGTAGGGTGGCACTGGTTTTATGTAGATAGATGGGTGGGACGGCACTGGTTTTATGTAGATAGATTAGTAGGACGGCACTGGTTTTATGTAGATAGATGAGGAGGACGGCACTGGTTTTATGTAGTTAGATGGGTAGGAGGGCACTGGTTTTATTTAGAGAGATGGGGTGGATGGCACTGGTTTTATGTTGATGGATCAGTAGGACGGCACTGTTTTTATGTAGATAGATGAGTAGGATTGCACTGGTTTTATGTAGAGAGATGTGGAGGACGGCATGGATTCATGTAGAGAGATGGAGAGAACGGGCACTGGTTTTATGTAGATAGATGGGGAGGACGACACTGGTTTTATGTTGATGGATCAGTAGCACGGCAATGGTCTTATGCAGATAGATGAGGAAGATGGCACTGGTTTTATGTAGAGAGATGGAGAGGACGGCACTGGTATTATGTAGTTAGATGGGGAGGATGGCACTGGTTTTATCTAGTTCGTTGGGTACGACGGCACTGGTTTTATCTAGATTGATGGGGAGGACGACACTGGTTTTATGCAAATAGATGGGGAGGACGGTACTGGTTTTATGAGAGAGATGGAGAGTACGGCACTGGTATTATGTATATAGATGGGTATGGTGGCACTGGTTTTATGTAGAGAGATGCAGAGGACAGGACTGGTTTTATGTGGATACATGGGGAGGATGGCACTGATTTTATGTAGATAGATGGGTGGACAACACTGGTTTTATGTAGATAGATGGGTAGGACGGCACTGATTTTATGTAGAGAGATAGAGAGGACGGCTCTGGTTTTATATAGAGAGATGGGGTGGATGGTACTGGTTTTATGTAGATAGATGAGTAGGATGGCACTGATTTTATGTAGATAGATGGGGTGGACGACACTGGTTTTATGTAGATAGATGGGTAGGAAGGGACTGGTTTTATGTAGAGAGATGGGGAGGACTACACTGCTTTTATGCAGACAGATGAGGAGGACGGCATTTTTTTTATGTAGATAGATGGGGAGGACAGCACTGGTTTTATGTAGTTTGATGGGTAGGAGGGCACTGATTTATGTAGAGAGATGTGGAGGACGGCACTGGATTCATGTAGAGAGATGGAGAGAACGGGCACTGGTTTTATCTAGATTGATGGGGAGGACGACACTGGTTTTATGCAGAGAGATGGGGAGGACGACACTGGTTTTATGCAGACAGATGGGGAGGACGACACTGGTTTTATGCAGACATATGGGGAGGATGGCACTGGTTTTATGTAGATAGATGAGTAGGATGGCACTAATTTTATGTAGATAGATGGGGAGGACGGCACTGGTTTTATGTAGTTAGATGGGGAGGACAGCACTGGTATTATGTAGATAGGTGGGGAGGATGACACTGGTTTTATGTTGATGGATCAGTAGGACGGCACTGGTTTTATGTAGATAGATGAGTAGGATGGCACTGGTTTTATGTAGAGAGATGTGGAGAACGGCACTGGATTCATGTAGAGAGATGGAGAGAATGGGCACTGGTTTTATGTAGATAGATGGGGTGGACTGCACTGGTTTTATGTAGATAGATGGGGAGGACGACACTGTTTTTATGTTGATGGATCAGTAGCACGGCACTGGTTTTATGTAGATAGATGGGTAGGATGGCACTGGTTTTATTTAGATACATGGGGAGGACTGCACTGGTTTTATGTAGATAGATGGGGAGGACGGCACTGGTTTTATGTAGATAGATGGGTAGGATGGTACTGGGTTTATTTAGATAGATGGGGAGGGCGGCACTGGTTTTATGTAGATATATGGGGAGGATGGCACTGGTTTTATGTAGATAGATGAGTAGGATGGCACTGATTTTATGTAGATAGATGGGGAGGACGGCACTGGTTTTATGTAGTTAGATGGGGAGTACAGCACTGGTATTATGTAGAGAGATGGAAAGCGTGGCACTAGTTTTATATAGATAGATGGGGAGGAAGGCACTGGTTTTATGTAGATAGGTGGGGAGGATGATACTGGTTTTATGTACTTAGTTGGGGCGGACGGCACAGGTTTTATGTAGTTAGAAGGGTAGGATGGCACTGGTTTTATGTAGACGGGTGGGTAGGATAGCACTGGTTTTATTTAGAGAGATGGGGAGGATGGCACTGGTTTTATGTAGAGAGATTGAGAATACGGCACTGGTTTTACGTAGATAGATGGGTAGGACGGCACTGGATTCATGTAGAGAGATGGAGAGTACGGCACTGGTATTATGTATATAGATGGGTAGGACGGCCATGGTCTTATGTAGATAGATGAGGAAAAGGGCACTGGTTTTATGTAGAGAGATGGAGAGGATGGCACTGGTTTTATGCAGACAGATGGGGAGGACGGTACTGGTTTTATGAGAGAGATGGAGAGTACGGCACTGGTATTATGCATATAGATGTGTAGGATGGCACTGGTTTTATGTAGACGGGTGGGTAGGACGGCACTGGTTTTATTTAGGGAGATGGAGAGGATGGCACTGGTTTTATGTAGAGAGATTGAGAACACTGCACTGGTTTTACGTAGATAGATGGGTAGGACGGCACTGGATTCATGTAGAGAGATGGAGAGTACGGCACTGGTATTATGTATATAGATTGGTAGGACGGCCATGGTCTTATGTAGATGGATGAGGAAAAGGGCACTGGTTTTATGTAGAGAGATGGAGAGGATGGCACTGGTTTTATGTAGAGAGATGGAGAGGACGGCACTGGTATTATGTAGTTAGACGGGGAGGATGGCGCTGGTTTTATCTAGTTCTTTGGGTACGACGGCACTGCTTTTATCTAGATAGATGGGGAGGACGACACTGGTTTTATGCAGACAGATGGGGAGGACGGTACTGGTTTTATGAGAGAGATGGAGAGTACGGCACTGGTATTATGCATACAGATGTGTAGGGTGGCACTGGTTTTATGTAGATAGATGGGTGGGACGGCACTGGTTTTATGTAGATAGATTAGTAGGACGGCACTGGTTTTATGTAGATAGATGAGGAGGACGGCACTGGTTTTATGTAGTTAGATGGGTAGGAGGGCACTGGTTTTATTTAGAGAGATGGGGTGGATGGCACTGGTTTTATGTTGATGGATCAGTAGGACGGCACTGTTTTTATGCAGATAGATGAGTAGGATTGCACTGGTTTTATGTAGAGAGATGTGGAGGACGGCACTGGATTCATGTAGTGAGATGGAGAGAACGGGCACTGGTTTTATGTAGATAGATGGGGAGGACGACACTGGTTTTATGTTGATGGATCAGTAGCACGGCAATGGTCTTATGCAGATAGATGAGGAAGATGGCACTGGTTTTATGTAGAGAGATGGAGAGGACGGCACTGGTATTATGTAGTTTGATGGGGAGGATGGCACTGGTTTTATCTAGTTCGTTGGGTACGACGGCACTGGTTTTATCTAGATTGATGGGGAGGACGACACTGGTTTTATGCAAATAGATGGGGAGGACGGTACTGGTTTTATGAGAGAGATGGAGAGTACGGCACTGGTATTATGTATATAGATGGGTATGGTGGCACTGGTTTTATGTAGAGAGATGCAGAGGACAGGACTGGTTTTATGTGGATACATGGGGAGGATGGCACTGATTTTATGTAGATAGATGGGTGGACGACACTGGTTTTATGTAGATAGATGGGTAGGACGGCACTGGTTTTATGTAGAGAGATAGAGAGGACGGCTCTGGTTTTATATAGAGAGATGGGGTGGATGGTACTGGTTTTATGTAGATAGATGAGTAGGATGGCACTGATTTTATGTAGATAGATGGGGTGGACGACACTGGTTTTATGTAGATAGATGGGTAGGAAGGGACTGGTTTTATGTAGAGAGATGGGGAGGACTACACTGCTTTTATGCAGACAGATGAGGAGGACGGCATTTTTTTTATGTAGATAGATGGGGAGGACAGCACTGGTTTTATGTAGTTAGATGGGTAGGAGGGCACTGGTTTTATGTAGAGAGATGTGGAGGACGGCACTGGATTCATGTAGAGAGATGGAGAGAACGGGCACTGGTTTTATCTAGATTGATGGGGAGGACGACACTGGTTTTATGCAGACAGATGGGGAGGACGGTACTGGTTTTATGAGAGAGATGGAGAGTATGGGACTGGTTTTATTTAGATAGATGGGGAGGACGACACTGGTTTTATGCAGACAGATGGGGAGGACGACACTGGTTTTATGCAGACAGATGGGGAGGATGACACTGGTTTTATGTAGATAGATGAGTAGGATGGCACTGATTTTATGTAGATAGATGGGGAGGACGGCACTGGTTTTATGCAGTTAGATGGGGAGGACAGCACTGGTATTATGTAGAGAGATGGAAAGGATGGCACTAGTTTTATATAGATAGATGGGGAGGACGGCACTGGTTTTATGTAGATAGGTGGGGAGGATGACTCTGGTTTTATGTACTTAGTTGGGGCTGACAGCACAGGTTTTATGTAGTTAGATGGGTAGGATGGCACTGGTTTTATGTAGACGGGTGGGGAGGACGGCACTGGTTTTATTTAGAGAGATGGGGAGGATGGCACTGGTTTAATGTAGAGAGATTGAGAACACTGCACTGGTTTTACGTAGATAGATGGGTAGGACGGCACTGGATTCATGCAGAGAGATGGAGAGTACGGCACTGGTATTATGCATATAGATGTGTAGGGTGGCAATGCTTTTATGTAGATAGATGGGTGGGACGGCACTGGTTTTATGTAGATAGATGGGAAGGACGGCACTGGTTTTATGTAGATAGATGAGGAGGACGGCACTGGTTTTTTGTAGTTAGATGGGTAGGAGGGCACTGGTTTTATTTAGAGAGATGGGGTGGATGGCACTGGTTTTATGTTGATGGATCAGTAGGACGACACTGTTTTTATGTAGATAGATGAGTAGGATTGCACGGGTTTTATGTAGATAGATGGGTAGGAAGGCACTGGTTTTATTTGGAGAGATGGGGAGGATGGCACTGGTTTCATGTAGAGAGATTGAGAACACGGCACTGGTTTTACGTAGATAGATGGGTAGGACAGCACTGGATTCATGTAGAGAGATGGAGAGTACGGCACTGGTATTATGTTTTTAGATGGGTAGGACGGCCATGGTCTTATGTAGATAGATGAGGAAAATGGCACTGGTTTTATGTAGAGAGTTGGAGATAATGGCACTGATATTATGTAGTTAGACTGGGAGGATGGCGCTGGTTTTATCTAGTTCGTTGGGTACGACGGCACTGGTTTTATCTAGATAGATGGTGAGGACGGTACTGGTTTTATGAGAGAGATGGAGAGTACGGCACTGGTATTATGTATATAGATGTGTAGGGTGGCACTGGTTTTTTGTAGGTAGATGGGTGGGACGGCACTGGTTTTATGTAGATAGATGGGTAGGTCGGCACTGGTTTTATGTAGATAGATGAGGAGGACGGCACTGGTTTTATGTAGATAGATGAGTAGGATGGCACTGGTTTTATGTAGAGAGATGTGGAGGACGGCACTGGATTCATGTAGAGAGATGGAGAGAATGGGCACTGGTTTTATGTAGATAGATGGGGTGGACTGCACTGGTTTTATGTTGATAGATGGGGAGGACGACACTGGTTTTTTGTTGATGGATCAGTAGCACGGCACTGGTTTTATGTAGATAGATGGGTAGGACGGGAATGGTCTTATGCAGATAGATGAGGAAGATGGCACTGGTTTTATGTAGAGAGATAGAGAGGACGGCACTGGTATTATGTAGTTAGATGGGGAGGATGGCACTGGTTTTATCTAGTTCGTTGGGTACGATGGCACTGGTTTTATCTAGATTGATGGGGAGGACGACACTGGTTTTATGCAGACAGATGGGGAGGACGGTACTGGTTTTATGAGAGAGATGGAGAGTACGGCACTGGTATTATGTATATAGATGGGTAGGGTGGCACTGGTTTTATGTAGAGAGATGCAGAGGACAGGACTAGTTTTATGTAGATAGATGGTTGGACGACACTGGTTTTATGTAGGTAGATGGGTAGGACGGCACTGGTTTTATGTAGAGAGATAGAGAGGACGGCTCTGGTTTTATATAGAGAGATGGGGTGGATGGCACTGGTTTTATGTAGATAGATGAGTAGGATGGCACTGATTTTATGTAGATAGATGGGGTGGACGACAATGCTTTTATGCAGACAGATGAGGAGGACGGCATTTTTTTTATGTAGATAGTTGGGGAGGACAGCACTGGTTTTATGTAGTTAGATGGGTAGGAGGGCACTGGTTTTATGTAGAGAGATGTGGAGGACGGCACTGGATTCATGTAGAGAGATGGAGAGAACGGGCACTGGTTTTATCTAGATTGATGGGGAGGACGACACTGGTTTTATGCAGACAGATGGGGAGGACGACACTGGTTTTATGCTGACAGATGGGAAGGACGGTACTGGTTTTATGAGAGAGATGGAGAGTATGGGACTGGTTTTATTTAGATAGATGGGGAGGACAGCACTGGTTTTATGTAGATATATGGGGAGGATGGCACTGATTTTATGTAGATAGATGGGGAGGATGGCATTTTTTTTATGTAGATAGATGGGGAGGACAGCACTGGTTTTATGTAGTTAGATGGGTAGGAGGGCACTGGTTTTATGTAGAGAGATGTGGAGGACGGCACTGGATTCATGTAGAGAGATGGAGAGAACGGGCACTGGTTTTATCTAGATTGATGGGGAGGACGACACTGGTTTTATGCAGACAGATGGGGAGGACGACACTGGTTTTATGCAGACAGATGGGAAGGACGGTACTGGTTTTATGAGAGAGATGGAGAGTATGGGACTGGTTTTATTTAGATAGATGGGGAGGACAGCACTGGTTTTATGTAGATATATGGGGAGGATGGCACTGGTTTTATGTAGATAGATGGGTAGGATGGCACTGATTTTATGTAGATAGATGGGGAGGACGGCACTGGTTTTATGTAGTTAGATGGGGAGGACAGCACTGGTATTATGTAGAGAGATGGAAAGGATGGCACTAGTTTTATATAGATAGATGGGGAGGACGGCACTGGTTTTATGTAGATAGGTGGGGAGGATGACACTGGTTTTATGTACTTAGTTGGGGCTGACGGCAGAGGTTTTATGTAGTTAGATGGGTAGGATGGCACTGGTTTTATGTAGACGGGAGGGTAGGACGGCACTGGTTTTATTTAGAGAGATGGGGAGGATGGCACTGGTTTTATGTAGAGAGATTGAGAACACGGCACTGGTTTTACGTAGATAGATGGGTAGGACAGCACTGGATTCATGTAGAGAGATGGAGAGTACGGCACTGGTATTATGTATATAGATGGGTAGGACGGCCATCGTCTTATGTAGATAGATGAGGAAAATGGCATTGGTTTTATGTAGAGAGATGGAGAGGATGGCACTGGTATTATGTAGTTAGACGGAGAGGATGGCGCTGGTTTTATTTAGTTCGTTGGGTACGACGGCACTGGTTTTATCTAGATAGATGGGGAGGACGACACTGGTTTTATGCAGACAGATGGGGAGGACGGTACTGGTTTTATCAGAGAGATGGAGAGTACTGCACTGGTATTATGCATATAGATGTGTAGGGTGGCAATGCTTTTATGTAGATAGATGGATGCGACGGCACTGGTTTTATGTAGATAGATGGGAAGGACGGCACTGGTTTTATGTAGATAGATGAGGAGGACGGCACTGGTTTTATGTAGTTAGATGGGTAGGAGGGCACTGGTTTTATTTAGAGAGATGGGGTGGATGGCACTGGTTTTATGTTGATGGATCAGTAGGACGGCACTGTTTTTATGTAGATAGATGAGTAGGATTGCACTGGTTTTATGTAGAGAGATGTGGAGGACGGCACTGGATTCATGTAGAGAGATGGAGAGAACGGGCACTGGTTTTATGTAGATAGATGGGGAGGACGGTACTGGTTTTATGAGAGAGATGGAGAGTATGGGACTGGTTTTATTTAGATAGATAGAGAGGACGGCACTGGTTTTATGTAGATATATGGGGAGGATGGCACTGGTTTTATGTAGATCGATGAGTAGGATGGCACTGATTTTATGTAGATAGATGGGGAGGACGGCACTGGTTTTATGTAGTTAGATGGGGAGGACAGCACTGGTATTATGTAGAGAGATGGAAAGGATGGCACTAGTTTTATATAGATAGATGGGGAGGACGGCACTGGTTTTATGTAGATAGGTGGGGAGGATGACACTGGTTTTATGTACTTAGTTGGGGCTGACGGCACAGGTTTTATGTAGTTAGATGGGTAGGATGGCACTGGTTTTATGTAGACGGGTGGGTAGGACAGCACTGGTTTTATTTAGAGAGATGGGGAGGATGGCACTGGTTTTATGTAGAGAGATGGAGAGGATGGCACTGGTATTATGTAGTTAGACGGGGAGGAGGGCACTGGTTTTATTCAGAGAGATGGGGTGGATGGCACTGGTTTTATGTTGATGGATCAGTAGGACGGCACTGTTTTTATGTAGATAGATGAGTAGGATTGCACTGGTTTTATGTAGAGAGATGTGGGGGACGGCACTGGATTCATGAAGAGAGATGGAGAGAACGGGCACTGGTTTTATGTAGATAGATGGGGAGGACGACACTGGTTTTATGTTGATGGATCAGTAGCACGGCAATGGTCTTATGCAGATAGATGAGGAAGATGGCACTGGTTTTATGTAGAGAGATGGAGAGGACGGCACTGGTATTATGTAGTTAGATGGGGAGGATGGCACTGGTTTTATCTAGTTCGTTGGGTACGACAGCACTGGTTTTATCTAGATTGATGGGGAGGACGACACTGGTTTTATGCAAATAGATGGGGAGGACGGTACTGGTTTTATGAGAGAGATGGAGAGTACGGCACTGGTATTATGTATATAGATGGGTATGGTGGCACTGGTTTTATGTAGAGAGATGCAGAGGACAGGACTGGTTTTATGTGGATACATGGGGAGGATGGCACTGATTTTATGTAGATAGATGGGTGGACGACACTGGTTTTATGTAGATAGATGGGTAGGACGGCACTGGTTTTATGTAGAGAGATAGAGAGGACGGCTCTGGTTTTATATAGAGAGATGGGGTGGATGGCACTGGTTTTATGTAGATAGATGAGTAGGATGGCACTGATTTTATGTAGATAGATGGGGTGGACGACACTGGTTTTATGTAGATAGATGGGTAGGAAGGCACTGGTTTTATGTAGAGAGATGGGGAGGACTACACTGCTTTTATGCAGACAGATGAGGAGGACGGCATTTTTTTATGTAGATAGATGGGGAGGACAGCACTGGTTTTATGTAGTTAGATGGGTAGGAGGGCACTGGTTTTATGTAGAGAGATGTGGAGGACGGCACTGGTATTATGTAGAGGGATGGAAAGGATGGCACTAGTTTTATATAGATAGATGGGGAGGACGGCACTGGTTTTATGTAGATAGGTGGGGAGGATGACACTGGTTTTATGTACTTATTTGGGGCTGACTGCACAGGTTTTATGTAGTTAGATGGGTAGGATGGCACTGGTTTTATGTAGACGGGTGGGTAGGACGGCACTGGTTTTATTTAGAGAGATGGGGAGGATGGCACTGGATTCATGTAGAGAGATGGGTAGGACGGCCATGGTCTTATGTAGATAGATGAGGAAAATGGCATTGGTTTTATGTAGAGAGATGGAGAGGATGGCACTGGTATTATGTAGTTAGACGGGGAGGATGGCGCAGGTTTTATTTAGTTCGTTGGGTACGACGGCACTGGTTTTATCTAGATAGATGGGGAGGACGACACTGGTTTTATGCAGACAGATGGGTGGGACGGCACTGGTTTTATGTAGATAGATTAGTAGGACGGCACTGGTTTTATGTAGATAGATGAGGAGGACGGCACTGGTTTTATGTAGTTAGATGGGTAGGAGGGCACTGGTTTTATTTAGAGAGATGGGGTGGATGGCACTGGTTTTATGTTGATGGATCAGTAGGACGGCACTGTTTTTATGTAGATAGATGAGTAGGATTGCACTGGTTTTATGTAGAGAGATGTGGAGGACGGCACTGGATTCATGTAGAGAGATGGAGAGAACGGGCACTGGTTTTATGTAGATAGATGGGGAGGACGACACTGGTTTTATGTTGATGGATCAGTAGCACGGCAATGGTCTTATGCAGATAGATGAGGAAGATGGCACTGGTTTTATGTAGAGAGATGGAGAGGACGGCACTGGTATTATGTAGTTAGATGGGGAGGATGGCACTGGTTTTATGTTGATGGATCAGTAGCACGGCAATGGTCTTATGCAGATAGATGAGGAAGATGGCACTGGTTTTATGTAGAGAGATGGAGAGGACGGCACTGGTATTATGTAGTTAGATGGGGAGGATGGCACTGGTTTTATCTAGTTCGTTGGGTACGACGGCACTGGTTTTATCTAGATTGATGGGGAGGACGACACTGGTTTTATGCAAATAGATGGGGAGGACGGTACAGGTTTTATGAGAGAGATGGAGAGTACGGCACTGGTATTATGTATATAGATGGGTATGGTGGCACTGGTTTTATGTAGAGAGATGCAGAGGACAGGACTGGTTTTATGTGGATACATGGGGAGGATGGCACTGATTTTATGTAGATAGATGGGTGGACAACACTGGTTTTATGTAGATAGATGGGTAGGACGGCACTGGTTTTATGTAGAGAGATAGAGAGGACGGCTCTGGTTTTATATAGAGAGATGGGGTGGATGGTACTGGTTTTATGTAGATAGATGAGTAGGATGGCACTGATTTTATGTAGATAGATGGGGTGGACGACACTGGTTTTATGTAGATAGATGGGTAGGAAGGGACTGGTTTTATGTAGAGAGATGGGGAGGACTACACTGCTTTTATGCAGACAGATGAGGAGGACGGCATTTTTTTTATGTAGATAGATGGGGAGGACAGCAGCGGTTTTATGTAGTTAGATGGGTAGGAGGGCACTGGTTTTATGTAGAGAGATGTGGAGGACGGCACTGGATTCATGTAGAGAGATGGAGAGAACGGGCACTGGTTTTATCTAGATTGATGGGGAGGACGACACTGGTTTTATGCAGACAGATGGGGAGGACGGTACTGGTTTTATGAGAGAGATGGAGAGTATGGGACTGGTTTTATTTAGATAGATGGGGAGGACGGCACTGGTTTTATGTAGATATATGGGGAGGATGGCACTGGCTTTATGTAGATAGATGAGTAGGATGGCACTGATTTTATGTAGATAGATGGGGAGGACGACACTGGTTTTATGTAGATAGATGGGGAGGACGGCACTGGTTTTATGTAGTTAGATGGGGAGGACAGCACTGGTATTATGTAGAGAGATGGAAAGGATGGCACTAGTTTTATATAGATAGATGGGGAGGACGGCACTGGTTTTATGTAGATAGGTGGGGAGGATGACACTGGTTTTATGTACTTATTTGGGGCTGACTGCACAGGTTTTATGTAGTTAGATGGGTAGGATGGCACTGGTTTTATGTAGACGGGTGGGTAGGACGGCACTGGTTTTATTTAGAGAGATGGGGAGGATGGCACTGGATTCATGTAGAGAGATGGGTAGGACGGCCATGGTCTTATGTAGATAGATGAGGAAAATGGCATTGGTTTTATGTAGAGAGATGGAGAGGATGGCACTGGTATTATGTAGTTAGACGGGGAGGATGGCGCAGGTTTTATTTAGTTCGTTGGGTACGACGGCACTGGTTTTATCTAGATAGATGGGGAGGACGACACTGGTTTTATGCAGACAGATGGGGAGGACGGTACTGGTTTTATGAGAGAGATGGAGAGCACTGCACTGGTATTATGCATATAGATGTGTAGGGTGGCAATGGTTTTATGTAGATAGATGGGTGGGACGGCACTGGTTTTATGTAGATAGATGGGTAGGACGGCACTGGTTTTATGTAGATAGATGAGGAGGACGGCACTGGTTTTATGTAGTTATATGGGTAGGAGGGCACTGATTTTATTTAGAGAGATGGGGTGGATGGCACTGGTTTTATGTTTATGGATCAGTAGGACGGCACTGGTTTTATGCAGATAGATGAGTAGGATTGCACTGGTTTTATGTAGGGAGATGTGGAGGATGGCACTGGATTCATGTAGAGAGATGGAGAGAACGGGCACTGGTTTTATGTAGATAGATGTGGAGGACGGCACTGGATTCATGTAGAGAGATGGAAAGGATGGCACTAGTTTTATATAGATAGATGGGGAGGACGGCACTGGTTTTCTGTAGATAGATGGGGAGGACGACACTGGTTTTATGTTGATGGATCAGCAGCATGGCACTGGTTTTATGTAGATAGATGGGTAGGACGGCAATGGTCTTATGCAGATAGATGAGGAAGATGGCACTGCTTTTATGTAGAGAGATGGAGAGGACGGCACTGGTATTATGTAGTTAGATGGGGAGGTTGGCACTGGTTTTATCTAGTTCGTTGGGTACGACGGCACTGGTTTTATCTAGATTGATGGGGAGGACGACACTGGTTTTATGCAGACAGATGGGAAGGACGGTACTGGTTTTATGAGAGAGATGGAGAGTATGGGACTGGTTTTATTTAGATAGATGGGGAGGACAGCACTGGTTTTATGTAGATATATGGGGAGGATGGCACTGGTTTTATGTAGATAGATGGGTAGGATGGCACTGATTTTATGTAGATAGATGGGGAGGACGGCACTGGTTTTATGTAGTTAGATGGGGAGGACAGCACTGGTATTATGTAGAGAGATGGAAAGGATGGCACTAGTTTTATATAGATAGATGGGGAGGACGGCACTGGTTTTATGTAGATAGGTGGGGAGGATGACACTGGTTTTATGTACTTAGTTGGGGCTGACGGCAGAGGTTTTATGTAGTTAGATGGGTAGGATGGCACTGGTTTTATGTAGACGGGAGGGTAGGACGGCACTGGTTTTATTTAGAGAGATGGGGAGGATGGCACTGGTTTTATGTAGAGAGATTGAGAACACGGCACTGGTTTTACGTAGATAGATGGGTAGGACAGCACTGGATTCATGTAGAGAGATGGAGAGTACGGCACTGGTATTATGTATATAGATGGGTAGGACGGCCATCGTCTTATGTAGATAGATGAGGAAAATGGGATTGGTTTTATGTAGAGAGATGGAGAGGATGGCACTGGTATTATGTAGTTAGACGGAGAGGATGGCGCTGGTTTTATTTAGTTCGTTGGGTACGACGGCACTGGTTTTATCTAGATAGATGGGGAGGACGACACTGGTTTTATGCAGACAGATGGGGAGGACGGTACTGGTTTTATCAGAGAGATGGAGAGTACTGCACTGGTATTATGCATATAGATGTGTAGGGTGGCAATGCTTTTATGTAGATAGATGGATGCGACGGCACTGGTTTTATGTAGATAGATGGGAAGGACGGCACTGGTTTTATGTAGATAGATGAGGAGGACGGCACTGGTTTTATGTAGTTAGATGGGTAGGAGGGCACTGGTTTTATTTAGAGAGATGGGGTGGATGGCACTGGTTTTATGTTGATGGATCAGTAGGACGGCACTGTTTTTATGTAGATAGATGAGTAGGATTGCACTGGTTTTATGTAGAGAGATGTGGAGGACGGCACTGGATTCATGTAGAGAGATGGAGAGAACGGGCACTGGTTTTATGTAGATAGATGGGGAGGACGGTACTGGTTTTATGAGAGAGATGGAGAGTATGGGACTGGTTTTATTTAGATAGATAGAGAGGACGGCACTGGTTTTATGTAGATATATGGGGAGGATGGCACTGGTTTTATGTAGATCGATGAGTAGGATGGCACTGATTTTATGTAGATAGATGGGGAGGATGGCACTGGTTTTATGTAGTTAGATGGGGAGGACAGCACTGGTATTATGTAGAGAGATGGAAAGGATGGCACTAGTTTTATATAGATAGATGGGGAGGACGGCACTGGTTTTATGTAGATAGGTGGGGAGGATGACACTGGTTTTATGTACTTAGTTGGGGCTGACGGCACAGGTTTTATGTAGTTAGATGGGTAGGATGGCACTGGTTTTATGTAGACGGGTGGGTAGGACGGCACTGGTTTTATTTAGAGAGATGGGGAGGATGGCACTGGTTTTATGTAGAGAGATGGAGAGGATGGCACTGGTATTATGTAGTTAGACGGGGAGGAGGGCACTGGTTTTATTCAGAGAGATGGGGTGGATGGCACTGGTTTTATGTTGATGGATCAGTAGGACGGCACTGTTTTTATGTAGATAGATGAGTAGGATTGCACTGGTTTTATGTAGAGAGATGTGGAGGACGGCACTGGATTCATGAAGAGAGATGGAGAGAACGGGCACTGGTTTTATGTAGATAGATGGGGAGGACGACACTGGTTTTATGTTGATGGATCAGTAGCACGGCAATGGTCTTATGCAGATAGATGAGGAAGATGGCACTGGTTTTATGTAGAGAGATGGAGAGGACGGCACTGGTATTATGTAGTTAGATGGGGAGGATGGCACTGGTTTTATCTAGTTCGTTGGGTACGACAGCACTGGTTTTATCTAGATTGATGGGGAGGACGACACTGGTTTTATGCAAATAGATGGGGAGGACGGTACTGGTTTTATCAGAGAGATGGAGAGTACGGCACTGGTATTATGTATATAGATGGGTATGGTGGCACTGGTTTTATGTAGAGAGATGCAGAGGACAGGACTGGTTTTATGTGGATACATGGGGAGGATGGCACTGATTTTATGTAGATAGATGGGTGGACGACACTGGTTTTATGTAGATAGATGGGTAGGACGGCACTGGTTTTATGTAGAGAGATAGAGAGGACGGCTCTGGTTTTATATAGAGAGATGGGGTGGATGGCACTGGTTTTATGTAGATAGATGAGTAGGATGGCACTGATTTTATGTAGATAGATGGGGTGGACGACACTGGTTTTATGTAGATAGATGGGTAGGAAGGCACTGGCTTTATGTAGAGAGATGGGGAGGACTACACTGCTTTTATGCAGACAGATGAGGAGGACGGCATTTTTTTATGTAGATAGATGGGGAGGACAGCACTGGTTTTATGTAGTTAGATGGGTAGGAGGGCACTGGTTTTATGTAGAGAGATGTGGAGGACGGCACTGGTATTATGTAGAGAGATGGAAAGGATGGCACTAGTTTTATATAGATAGATGGGGAGGACGGCACTGGTTTTATGTAGATAGGTGGGGAGGATGACACTGGTTTTATGTACTTATTTGGGGCTGACTGCACAGGTTTTATGTAGTTAGATGGGTAGGATGGCACTGGTTTTATGTAGACGGGTGGGTAGGACGGCACTGGTTTTATTTAGAGAGATGGGGAGGATGGCACTGGATTCATGTAGAGAGATGGGTAGGACGGCCATGGTCTTATGTAGATAGATGAGGAAAATGGCATTGGTTTTATGTAGAGAGATGGAGAGGATGGCACTGGTATTATGTAGTTAGACGGGGAGGATGGCGCAGGTTTTATTTAGTTCGTTGGGTACGACGGCACTGGTTTTATCTAGATAGATGGGGAGGACGACACTGGTTTTATGCAGACAGATGGGGAGGACGGTACTGGTTTTATGAGAGAGATGGAGAGCACTGCACTGGTATTATGCATATAGATGTGTAGGGTGGCAATGGTTTTATGTAGATAGATGGGTGGGACGGCACTGGTTTTATGTAGATAGATGGGTAGGACGGCACTGGTTTTATGTAGATAGATGACGAGGACGGCACTGGTTTTATGTAGTTATATGGGTAGGAGGGCACTGATTTTATTTAGAGAGATGGGGTGGATGGCACTGGTTTTATGTTTATGGATCAGTAGGACGGCACTGGTTTTATGCAGATAGATGAGTAGGATTGCACTGGTTTTATGTAGGGAGATGTGGAGGATGGCACTGGATTCATGTAGAGAGATGGAGAGAACGGGCACTGGTTTTGTGTAGATAGATGTGGAGGACGGCACTGGATTCATGTAGAGAGATGGAAAGGATGGCACTAGTTTTATATAGATAGATGGGGAGGACGGCACTGGTTTTCTGTAGATAGATGGGGAGGACGACACTGGTTTTATGTTGATGGATCAGCAGCATGGCACTGGTTTTATGTAGATAGATGGGTAGGACGGCAATGGTCTTATGCAGATAGATGAGGAAGATGGCACTGCTTTTATGTAGAGAGATGGAGAGGACGGCACTGGTATTATGTAGTTAGATGGGGAGGTTGGCACTGGTTTTATCTAGTTCGTTGGGTACGACGGCACTGGTTTTATCTAGATTGATGGGGAGGACGACACTGGTTTTATGCAGACAGATGGGGAGGACGGTACTGGTTGTATGAGAGAGCTGGAGAGTATGGGACTGGTTTTATTTAGATAGATGGGGAGGACGGCACTGGTTTTATGTAGATATATGGGGAGGATGGCACTGGTTTTATGTAGAGAGATGGAAAGGATGGCACTAGTTTTATATAGATAGATGGGGAGGACGGCACTGGTTTTATGTAGATAGGTGGGGAAGATGACACTGGTTTTATGTACTTAGTTGGGGCGGACGGCACAGGTTTTATGTAGTTAGATGGGTAGGATGGCACTGGTTTTATGTAGACGGGAGGGTAGGACGGCACTGGTTTTATTTAGGGAGATGGGGAGGATGGCACTGGTTTTATGTAGAGAGATTGAGAACACGGCACTGGTTTTACGTAGATAGATGGGTAGGACAGCACTGGATTCATGTAGAGAGAAGGAGAGTACGTCACTGGTATTATGTATATAGATGGGTAGGACGGCCATGGTCTTATGTAGATAGATGAGGAAAATGGCACTGGTTTTATGTAGAGAGATGGAGAGGATGGCACTGGTATTATGTAGTTAGACGGGGAGGATGGCGCTGGTTTTATCTAGTTCGTTGGGTACGACGGCACTGGTTTTATGTAGTTAGATGGGTAGGAGGGCACTGGTTTTATTTAGAGAGATGGGGTGGATGGCACTGGTTTTATGTTGATGGATCAGTAGGACGGCACTGTTTTAATGTAGATAGATGAGTAGGATTGCACTGGTTTTATGTAGAGAGATGTGGAGGACGGCACTGGATTCATGTAGAGAGATGGAGAGAACGGGCACTGGTTTTATGTAGATAGATGGGGAGGACGACACTGGTTTTATGTTGATGGATCAGTAGCACGGCAATGGTCTTATGCAGATAGATGAGGAAGATGGCACTGGTTTTATGTAGAGAGATGGAGAGGACGGCACTGGTATTATGTAGTTAGATGGGGAGGATGGTACTGGTTTTATCTAGTTCGTTGGGTACGACGGCACTGGTTTTATCTAGATTGATGGGGAGGACGACACTGGTTTTATGCAAATAGATGGGGAGGACGGTACTGGTTTTATGAGAGAGATGGAGAGTACGGCACTGGTATTATGTATATAGATGGGTATGGTGGCACTGGTTTTATGTAGAGAGATGCAGAGGACAGGACTGGTTTTATGTGGATACATGGGGAGGATGGCACTGATTTTATGTAGATAGATGGGTGAACGACACTGGTTTTATGTAGAGAGATAGAGAGGACGGCTCTGGTTTTATATAGAGAGATGGGGTGGATGGCACTGGTTTTATGTAGATAGATGAGTAGGATGGCACTGATTTTATGTAGATAGATGGGGTGGACGACACTGGTTTTATGTAGATAGATGGGTAGGAAGGCACTGGTTTTATGTAGAGAGATGGGGAGGACTACACTGCTTTTATGCAGACAGATGAGGAGGACGGCATTTTTTTTATGTTGATAAATGGGGAGGACAGCACTGGTTTTATGTAGTTAGATGGGTAGGAGGGCACTGGTTTTTTGTAGAGAGATGTGGAGGACGGCACTGGATTCATGTAGAGAGATGGAGAGAACGGGCACTGGTTTTATCTAGATTGATGGGGAGGACGACACTGGTTTTATGCAGACAGATGGGGAGGACGACACTGGTTTTATGCAGACAGATGGGGAAGACGGTACTGGTTTTATGAGAGAGATGGAGAGTATGGGACTGGTTTTATTTAGATAGATGGAGAGGATGGCACTGGTTTTATGTAGATATATGGGGAGGATGGCACTGGTTTTATGTAGATAGATGAGTAGGATGGCACTGATTTTATGTAGATAGATGGGGAGGACGGGACTGGTTTTATGTAGTTAGATGGGGAGGTTGGCACTGGTTTTATCTAGTTCGTTGGGTACGACGGCACTGGTTTTATGTAGTTAGATGGGTAGGAGGGCACTGGTTTTATTTAGAGAGATGGGGTGGATGGCACTGGTTTTATGTTGATGGATCAGTAGGACGGCACTGTTTTAATGTAGATAGATGAGTAGGATTGCACTGGTTTTATGTAGAGAGATGTGGAGGACGGCACTGGATTCATGTAGAGAGATGGAGAGAACGGGCACTGGTTTTATGTAGATAGATGGGGAGGACGACACTGGTTTTATGTTGATGGATCAGTAGCACGGCAATGGTCTTATGCAGATAGATGAGGAAGATGGCACTGGTTTTATGTAGAGAGATGGAGAGGACGGCACTGGTATTATGTAGTTAGATGGGGAGGATGGTACTGGTTTTATCTAGTTCGTTGGGTACGACGGCACTGGTTTTATCTAGATTGATGGGGAGGACGACACTGGTTTTATGCAAATAGATGGGGAGGACGGTACTGGTTTTATGAGAGAGATGGAGAGTACGGCACTGGTATTATGTATATAGATGGGTATGGTGGCACTGGTTTTATGTAGAGAGATGCAGAGGACAGGACTGGTTTTATGTGGATACATGGGGAGGATGGCACTGATTTTATGTAGATAGATGGGTGAACGACACTGGTTTTATGTAGAGAGATAGAGAGGACGGCTCTGGTTTTATATAGAGAGATGGGGTGGATGGCACTGGTTTTATGTAGATAGATGAGTAGGATGGCACTGATTTTATGTAGATAGATGGGGTGGACGACACTGGTTTTATGTAGATAGATGGGTAGGAAGGCACTGGTTTTATGTAGAGAGATGGGGAGGACTACACTGCTTTTATGCAGACAGATGAGGAGGACGGCATTTTTTTTATGTTGATAAATGGGGAGGACAGCACTGGTTTTATGTAGTTAGATGGGTAGGAGGGCACTGGTTTTTTGTAGAGAGATGTGGAGGACGGCACTGGATTCATGTAGAGAGATGGAGAGAACGGGCACTGGTTTTATCTAGATTGATGGGGAGGACGACACTGGTTTTATGCAGACAGATGGGGAGGACGACACTGGTTTTATGCAGACAGATGGGGAAGACGGTACTGGTTTTATGAGAGAGATGGAGAGTATGGGACTGGTTTTATTTAGATAGATGGAGAGGATGGCACTGGTTTTATGTAGATATATGGGGAGGATGGCACTGGTTTTATGTAGATAGATGAGTAGGATGGCACTGATTTTATGTAGATAGATGGGGAGGACGGGACTGGTTTTATGTAGTTAGATGGGGAGGTTGGCACTGGTTTTATCTAGTTCGTTGGGTACGACGGCACTGGTTTTATCTAGATTGATGGGGAGGACGACACTGGTTTTATGCAGACAGATGGGGAGGACGGTACTGGTTGTATGAGAGAGCTGGAGAGTATGGTACTGGTTTTATTTAGATAGATGGGGAGGACGGCACTGGTTTTATGTAGATATATGGGGAGGATGGCACTGGTTTTATGTAGATAGATGAGTAGGATGGCACTGATTTTATGTAGATAGATGGGGAGGACGGCACTGGTTTTATGTAGTTAGATGGGGAGGACAGCACTGGTATTATGTAGAGAGATGGAAAGGATGGCACTAGTTTTATATAGATAGATGGGGAGGACGGCACTGGTTTTATGTAGATAGGTGGGGAGGATGACACTGGTTTTATGTACCTAGTTGGGGCGGACGGCACAGGTTTTATGTAGTTAGATGGGTAGGATGGCACTGGTTTTATGTAGACGGGAGGGTAAGACGGCACTGGTTTTATTTAGGGAGATGGGGAGGATGGCACTGGTTTTATGTAGAGAGATTGAGAACACGGCACTGGTTTTACGTAGATAGATGGGTAGGACAGCACTGGATTCATGTAGAGAGAAGGAGAGTACGTCACTGGTATTATGTATATAGATGGGTAGGACGGCCATGGTCTTATGTAGATAGATGAGGAAAATGGCACTGGTTTTATGTAGAGAGATGGAGAGGATGGCACTGGTATTATGTAGTTAGACGGGGAGGATGGCGCTGGTTTTATCTAGTTCGTTGGGTACGACGGCACTGGTTTTATGTAGATAGATGGGTAGGACGGCACTGGCTTTATGTAGATAGATGAGGAGGACGGCACTGGTTTTATGTAGTTAGATGGGTAGGAGGGCACTGGTTTTATTTAGAGAAATGGGGTGGATGGCACTGGTTTTATGTTGATGGATCAGTAGGACGGCACTGTTTTTATGTAGATAGATGAGTAGGATTGCACTGGTTTTATGTAGAGAGATGTGGAGGACGGCACTGGATTCATGTAGAGAGATGGAGAGAACGGGCACTGGTTTTATGTAGATAGATGGGGAGGACGACACTGGTTTTATGTTGATGGATCAGTAGCACGGCAATGGTCTTATGCAGATAGATGAGGAAGATGGCACTGGTTTTATGTAGAGAGATGGAGAGGACGGCACTGGTATTATGTAGTTAGATGGGGAGGATGGTACTGGTTTTATCTAGTTCGTTGGGTACGACGGCACTGGTTTTATCTAGATTGATGGGGAGGACGACACTGGTTTTATGCACATAGATGGGGAGGATGGTACTGGTTTTATGAGAGAGATGGAGAGTACGGCACTGGTATTATGTATATAGATGGGTATGGTGGCACTGGTTTTATGTAGAGAGATGCAGAGGACAGGACTGGTTTTATGTGGATACATGGGGAGGATGGCACTGATTTTATGTAGATAGATGGGTGGACGACACTGGTTTTATGTAGAGAGATAGAGAGGACGGCTCTGGTTTTATATAGAGAGATGGGGTGGATGGCACTGGTTTTATGTAGATAGATGAGTAGGATGGCACTGATTTTATGTAGATAGATGGGGTGGACGACACTGGTTTTATGTAGATAGATGGGTAGGAAGGCACTGGTTTTATGTAGAGAGATGGGGAGGACTACACTGCTTTTATGCAGACAGATGAGGAGGACGGCATTTTTTTTATGTTGATAAATGGGGAGGACAGCACTGGTTTTATGTAGTTAGATGGGTAGGAGGGCACCGGTTTTTTGTAGAGAGATGTGGAGGACGGCACTGGATTCATGTAGAGAGATGGAGAGAACGGGCACTGGTTTTATCTAGATTGATGGGGAGGACGACACTGGTTTTATGCAGACAGATGGGGAGGACGACACTGGTTTTATGCAGACAGATGGGGAGGATGGCACTGGTTTTATGTCGATAGATGAGTAGGATGGCACTGATTTTATGTAGATAGATGGGGAGGACGGCACTGGTTTTATGTAGTTAGATGGGGAGGACAGCACTGGTATTATGTAGAGAGATGGAAAGGATGGCACTAGTTTTATATAGATAGATGGGGAGGACGGCACTGGTTTTATGTAGATAGGTGGGGAGGATGACACTGGTTTTATGTACTTAGTTGGGGCTGACGGCACAGGTTTTATGTAGTTAGATGGGTAGGATGGCACTGGTTTTATGTAGACGGGTGGGTAGGACGGCACTGGTTTTATTTAGAGAGACAGGGAGGATGGCACTGGTTTTATGTAGAGAGATTGAGAACACTGCACTGGTTTTACGTAGATAGATGGGGAGGATGGTACTGGTTTTATGAGAGAGATGGAGAGTACGGCACTGGTATGATGTATATAGATGGGTAGGGTGGCACTGGTTTTATGTAGAGAGATGCAGAGTACAGGACTGGTTTTATGTAGATAGATGGGGAGGATGGCACTGGTTTTATGTAGATAGATGAGTAGGATGGCACTGATTTTATGTAGATAGATGAGTGGACGACACTGGTTTTATGTAGATAGATGGGTAGGACGGCACTGGTTTTATGTAGAGAGATAGGGAGGACGGCTCTGGTTTTATATACAGAGATGGGGTGAATGGCACTGGTTTTATGTAGATAGATGAGTAGGATGGCACTGATTTCATGTAGATAGATGGGGTGGACGACACTGGTTTTATGTAGATAGATGGGTAGGAAGGCACTGGTTTTATGTACAGAGATGGGGAGGACGACACTGCTTTTATGCAGACAGATGGGGAGGACGGCATTTTTTTTATGTAGGTAGATGAGGAGGATGGCACTGTTTTTATGTAGATAGATGAGTAGGATGGCACTGGTTTTATGTAGTTAGATGGGTAGGAGGGCACTGGTTCTATTTAGAGAGATGGGGTGGAATGCACTGGTTTTAAGTTGATGGATCAGTAGGACGGCACTGGTTTTATGTAGATAGATGAGTAGGATGGCACTGGTTTTATATAGAGAGATGTGGAGGACGGCACTGGATTCATGTAGAGAGATGGAGAGAATGGGCACTGGTTTTATGTAGGTAGATGGTATGGGCTGCACTGGTTTTATGTAGATAGATGGGGAGGACAACACTGATTTTATGTTGATGGATCAGTAGCACGGCACTGGTTTTATGTAGATAGATGGGTAGGACGGCAATGGTCTTATGCAGATAGATGAGGAAGATGGCACTGGTTTTATGTAGAGAGATAGAGAGGACGGCACTGGTATTATGTAGTTAGATGGGGAGGATGGCACTGGTTTTATCTAGTTCGTTGGGTACGACGACACTGGTTTTATCTAGATTGATGGAGAGGACGACACTGGTTTTATGCAGACAGATGGGGAGGACGGTACTGGTTTTATGAGAGAGATGGAGAGTACGGCACTGGTATTATGAAAATAGATGGGTAGGGTGGCACTGGTTTTATGTAGAGAGATGCAGAGGACAGGACTGGTTTTATGTAGATAGATGGGGAGGACGGCACTGGTTTTATGTAGATAGATGGGTAGGATGGCACTGGTTTTATTTAGATAGATGGGGAGGACGGCACTGGTTTTATGTAGATAGATGAGTAGGATGGCACTGATTTTATGTAGATAGATGGGGAGCACGGCACGGGTTTTATGTAGTTAGATGGGGAGTACGGCACTGGTATTATGTAGAGAGATGGAAAGGATGGCACTAGTTTTATATAGATAGATGGGGAGGACGGCACTGGTTTTATGTACTTAGTTGGGGCGGACGGCACAGGTTTTATGTAGTTAGATGGGTAGGATGGCACTGGTTTTATGTAGACGGGTGGGTAGGACGGCACTGGTTTTATGTAGATAGATGAGTAGGATTGCACTGGTTTTATGTAGGGAGATGTGGAGGACGGCACTGGATTCATGTAGAGAGATGGAGAGAACGGGCACTGGTTTTATGTAGATAGATGGGGAGGACGTCACTGGTTTTATGTTGATGGATCAGTAGCACGGCACTGGTTTTATGTAGATTGATGTGGAGGACGGCACTGGATTCATGTAGAGAGATGTAAAGGATGGCACTAGTTTTACATAGATAGATGAGGAGGACTGCACTGGTTTTCTGTAGATAGATGGGGAGGACGACACTGGTTTTATGTTGATGGATCAGTAGCATGGCACTGGTTTCATGTAGATACATGGGTAGGACGGCAATGGTCTTATGCAGATAGATGAGGAAGATGGCACTGGTTTTATGTAGAGAGATGGAGAGGACGGCACTGGTATTATGTAGTTAGGTGGGGAGGTTGGCACTGGTTTTATCTAGTTCGTTGGGTACAACGGCACTGGTTTTATCTAGATTGATGGGGAGGACGACACTGGTTTTATGCAGACAGATGGGGAGGACGGTACTGGTTTTATGAGAGAGCTGGAGAGTATGGGACTGCTTTTATTTAGATAGATGGGGAGGACGGCACTGGTTTTATGTAGATATATGGGGAGGATGGCACTGGTTTTATGTAGATAGATGAGTAGGATGGCACTGATTTTATGTAGATAGATGGGGAGGACGGCACTGGTTTTATGTAGTTAGATGGGGAGGACAGCACTGGTATTATGTAGAGAGATTGAAAGGATGGCACTAGTTTTATATAGATAGATGGGGAGGACGGCACTGGTTTTATGTAGATAGGTGGGGAGGATGACACTGGTTTTATGTACTTAGTTGGGGCGGACAGCACAGGTTTTATGTAGTTAGATGGGTAGGATGGCACTGGTTTTATGTAGACGGGAGGGTAGGACGGCACTGTTTTTATTTAGAGGGATGGGGAGGATGGCACTGGTTTTATGTAGAGAGATTGAGAACACGGCACTGGTTTTACGTAGATAGATGGGTAGGACAGCACTGGATTCATGTAGAGAGATGGAGAGTACGGCACTGGTATTATGTTTTTAGATGGGTAGGACGGCCATGGTCTTATGTAGATAGATGAGGAAAATGGCACTGGTTTTATGTAGAGAGATGGAGATAATGGCACTGGTATTATGTAGTTAGACGGGGAGGATGGCGCTGGTTTTATCTAGTTCGTTGGGTACGACGGCACTGGTTTTATCTAGATAGATGGGTAGGACGGCAATGGTCTTATGCAGATAGATGAGGAAGATGGCACTGGTTTTATGTAGAGAGATAGAGAGGACGGCACTGGTATTATGTAGTTAGATGGGGAGGATGGCACTGGTTTTATCTAGTTCGTTGGGTACGACGACACTGGTTTTATCTAGATTGATGGAGAGGACGACACTGGTTTTATGCAGACAGATGGGGAGGACGGTACTGGTTTTATGAGAGAGATGGAGAGTACGGCACTGGTATTATGAAAATAGATGGGTAGGGTGGCACTGGTTTTATGTAGAGAGATGCAGAGGACAGGACTGGTTTTATGTAGATAGATGGGGAGGACGGCACTGGTTTTATGTAGATAGATGGGTAGGATGGCACTGGTTTTATTTAGATAGATGGGGAGGACGGCACTGGTTTTATGTAGATAGATGAGTAGGATGGCACTGATTTTATGTAGATAGATGGGGAGCACGGCACGGGTTTTATGTAGTTAGATGGGGAGTACGGCACTGGTATTATGTAGAGAGATGGAAAGGATGGCACTAGTTTTATATAGATAGATGGGGAGGACGGCACTGGTTTTATGTACTTAGTTGGGGCGGACGGCACAGGTTTTATGTAGTTAGATGGGTAGGATGGCACTGGTTTTATGTAGACGGGTGGGTAGGACGGCACTGGTTTTATGTAGATAGATGAGTAGGATTGCACTGGTTTTATGTAGGGAGATGTGGAGGACGGCACTGGATTCATGTAGAGAGATGGAGAGAACGGGCACTGGTTTTATGTAGATAGATGGGGAGGACGTCACTGGTTTTATGTTGATGGATCAGTAGCACGGCACTGGTTTTATGTAGATTGATGTGGAGGACGGCACTGGATTCATGTAGAGAGATGTAAAGGATGGCACTAGTTTTACATAGATAGATGAGGAGGACTGCACTGGTTTTCTGTAGATAGATGGGGAGGACGACACTGGTTTTATGTTGATGGATCAGTAGCATGGCACTGGTTTCATGTAGATACATGGGTAGGACGGCAATGGTCTTATGCAGATAGATGAGGAAGATGGCACTGGTTTTATGTAGAGAGATGGAGAGGACGGCACTGGTATTATGTAGTTAGGTGGGGAGGTTGGCACTGGTTTTATCTAGTTCGTTGGGTACAACGGCACTGGATTTATCTAGATTGATGGGGAGGACGACACTGGTTTTATGCAGACAGATGGGGAGGACGGTACTGGTTTTATGAGAGAGCTGGAGAGTATGGGACTGCTTTTATTTAGATAGATGGGGAGGACGGCACTGGTTTTATGTAGATATATGGGGAGGATGGCACTGGTTTTATGTAGATAGATGAGTAGGATGGCACTGATTTTATGTAGATAGATGGGGAGGACGGCACTGGTTTTATGTAGTTAGATGGGGAGGACAGCACTGGTATTATGTAGAGAGATTGAAAGGATGGCACTAGTTTTATATAGATAGATGGGGAGGACGGCACTGGTTTTATGTAGATAGGTGGGGAGGATGACACTGGTTTTATGTACTTAGTTGGGGCGGACAGCACAGGTTTTATGTAGTTAGATGGGTAGGATGGCACTGGTTTTATGTAGACGGGAGGGTAGGACGGCACTGTTTTTATTTAGAGGGATGGGGAGGATGGCACTGGTTTTATGTAGAGAGATTGAGAACACGGCACTGGTTTTACGTAGATAGATGGGTAGGACAGCACTGGATTCATGTAGAGAGATGGAGAGTACGGCACTGGTATTATGTTTTTAGATGGGTAGGACGGCCATGGTCTTATGTAGATAGATGAGGAAAATGGCACTGGTTTTATGTAGAGAGATGGAGATAATGGCACTGGTATTATGTAGTTAGACGGGGAGGATGGCGCTGGTTTTATCTAGTTCGTTGGGTACGACGGCACTGGTTTTATCTAGATAGATGGGGAGGACGACACTGGTTTTATGCAGACAGATGGTGAGGACGGTACTGGTTTTATGAGAGAGATGGAGAGTACGGCACTGGTATTATGTATATAGATGTGTAGGGTGGCACTGGTTTTTTGTAGGTAAATGGGTGGGACGGCACTGGTTTTATGTAGATAGATGGGTAGGTCGGCACTGGTTTTATGTAGATAGATGAGGAGGACGGCACTGGTTTTATGTAGTTAGATGGGTAGGAGGGCACTGGTTTTATTTAGAGAGATGGGGTGGAATGCACTTGGTTTATGTTGATTGATCAGTAGGACGGTACTGGTTTTATGTAGATAGATGAGTAGGATGGCACTGGTTTTATGTAGAGAGATGTGGAGGACGGGACTGGATTCATGTAGAGAGATGGAGAGAATGGGCACTGGTTTTATGTAGATAGATGGGGTGGACTGCACTGGTTTTATGTAGATAGATGGGGAGGACGACACTGGTTTTATGTTGATGGATCAGTAGCACGGCTCTGGTTTTATGTAGATAGATGGGTAGGACGGGAATGGTCTTATGCAGATAGATGAGGAAGATGGCACTGGTTTTATGTAGAGAGATAGAGAGGACGGCACTGGTATTATGTAGTTAGATGGGGAGGATGGCACTGGTTTTATCTAGTTCGTTGGGTACGATGGCACTGGTTTTATCTAGATTGATGGGGAGGACGACACTGGTTTTATGCAGACAGATGGGGAGGACGGTACTGGTTTTATGAGAGAGATGGAGAGTACGGCACTGGTATTATGTATATAGATGGGTAGGGTGGCACTGGTTTTATGTAGAGAGATGCAGAGGACAGGACTAGTTTTATGTAGATAGATGGTTGGACGACAGTGGTTTTATGTAGATAGATGGGTAGGACGGCACTGGTTTTATGTAGAGAGATAGAGAGGACGGCTCTGGTTTTATATAGAGAGATGGGGTGGATGGCACTGGTTTTATGTAGATAGATGAGTAGGATGGCACTGATTTTATGTAGATAGATGGGGTGGACGACACTGGCTTTATGTAGATAGATGGGTAGGACGGCACTGGTTTTATGTAGAGAGATAGAGAGGACGGCTCTGGTTTCATATAGAGAGATGGGGTGGATGGCACTGGTTTTATGTAGATAGATGAGGAGGATGGCACTGGTTTTATGTAGATAGGTGGGTAGGACGGCACTGGTTTTATGTAGAGAGATAGAGAGGACGGCACTGGTTTTATATTGGTAGATGGGGAGGACAACAGTGGTTTTATGTTGATACATGGAAAGGACGGCACTGGTTTTATGGAGAGAGATGGAGAGGACGGCACTGATTTTATGTAGAGAGACGGGGAGGAAGACACTGGTTTTATGCATAGGGATGGGGAGGACGACACTGCTTTTATGCAGACAGATGGGGAGGACGGCATTTGTTTATGTAGATAGATGGGGAGGACGGCACTGGTTTTACGTAGAGCGATGGGCAGGACGACACTGGTTTTATGCAGACAGATGGGGAGGACGGCATTTGTTTAATGTAGATAGATGGGTAGGACAGCACTGGTTTTATGTAGGTAGATGGGTGGGACGGCACTGGTTTTATGTAGATAGATGGGTAGGTCGGCACTGTTTTCATGTAGATAGATGAGGAGGACGGCACTGGTTTTATGTAGTTAGATGGGTAGGAGGGCACTGGTTCTATTTAGAGAGATGGGGTGGAATGCACGGGTTTTATGTTGATGGATCACTAGGACGGCATTGGTTTTATGTTAATAGATGTGTAGGATGGCACTGGTTTTATGTAGAGAGATGTGGAGGACGGCACTGGATTCATGTAGAGAGATGGAGAGAATGGGCACTGGTTTTATGTAGATAGATGGGGTGGACTGCACTGGTTTTATGTAGATAGATGGGGAGGACGGCAATGGTCTTATGCACATAGATGAGGATGATGGCACTGCTTTTATGTAGAGAGATGGAGAGGACTGCACTGGTATTATGTAGTTAGATGGGGAGGATAGCACTGGTTTTATGTCGACGGGTGGGTAGGACGGCACTGGTTTCATTTAGAGAGATGGGGAGGATGGCACTGGTTTTATGTAGAGAGATTGAGAACACGGCACTGGTTTTACGTAGATAGATGGGTAGGACGGCACTGGTTTTATGTAGATAGATGGGGAGGATGGCACTGGTTTTATGTAGATAAATGGGGAGGATGGCACTGGTTATATGTAGAGAGATGGAGAGGACGGCACTGGTTTTATGCAGACAGATGGGGAGGACGGTACTGGTTTTATGAGAGAGATGGAGAGTACGGCACTGGTATTATGTATATAGATGGGTAGGGTGGCACTGGTTTTATGTAGAGAGATGCAGAGGACAGGACTGGTTTTATGTAGATAGATGGGGGGACGGCACTGGTTTTATATAGATAGATGGGTAGGATGGCACTGGTTTTATGTAGACAAATGGTGTGGACGGCACTGGTTTTATGTAGAGAGATAGAGAGGACGGCTCTGGTTTTATATACAGAGATGGGGTGAATGGCACTGGTTTTATGTAGATAGATGAGTAGGATGGCACTGATTTTATGTAGATAGATGGGGTGGACGACACTGGTTTTATGTAGATAGATGGGTAGGAAGGCACTGGTTTTATGTACAGAGATGGGGAGGACGACACTGCTTTTATGCAGACAGATGGGGAGGACGGCATTTTTTTTATGTAGGTAGATGAGGAGGATGGCACTGGTTTTATGTAGATAGATGGGGAGGATGGCACTGTTTTTATGTAGATAGATGAGTAGGATGGCACTGGTTTTATGTAGTTAGATGGGTAGGAGGGCACTGGTTCTATTTAGAGAGATGGGGTGGAATGCACTGGTTTTATGTTGATGGATCAGTAGGACGGCACTGGTTTTATGTAGATAGATGAGTAGGATGGCACTGGTTTTATGTAGAGAGATGTGGAGGACGGCACTGGATTCATGTAGAGAGATGGAGAGAATGGGCACTGGTTTTATGTAGGTAGATGGTGTGGGCTGCACTGGTTTTATGTAGATAGATGGGGAGGACAACACTGGTTTTATGTTGATGGATCAGTAGCACGGCACTGGTTTTATGTAGATAGATGGGTAGGACGGCAATGGTCTTATGCAGATAGATGAAGAAGATGGCACTGGTTTTATGTAGAGAGATAGAGAGGACGGCACTGGTATTATGTAGTTAGATGGGGAGGATGGCACTGGTTTTATCTAGTTCGTTGGGTACGACGACACTGTTTTATCTAGATTGATGGAGAGGACGACACTGGTTTTATGCAGACAGATGGGGAGGACGGTACTGGTTTTATGAGAGAGATGGAGAGTACGGCACTGGTATTATGAAAATAGATGGGTAGGGTGGCACTGGTTTTATGTAGAGAGATGCAGAGGACAGGACTGGTTTTATGTAGATAGATGGGGAGGACGGCACTGGTTTTATGTAGATAGATGGGTAGGATGGCACTGGTTTTATTTAGATAGATGGGGAGGACGGCACTGGTTTTATGTAGATAGATGAGTAGGATGGCACTGATTTTATGTAGATAGATGGGGAGCACGGCACGGGTTTTATGTAGTTAGATGGGGAGGACGGCACTGGTATTATGTAGAGAGATGGAAAGGATGGCACTAGTTTTATATAGATAGATGGGGAGGACGGCACTGGTTTTATGTACTTAGTTGGGGCGGACGGCACAGGTTTTATGTAGTTAGATGGGTAGGATGGCACTGGTTTTATGTAGACGGGTGGGTAGGACGGCACTGGTTTTATGTAGATAGATGAGTAGGATTGCACTGGTTTTATGTAGGGAGATGTGGAGGACGGCACTGGATTCATGTAGAGAGATGGAGAGAACGGGCACTGGTTTTATGTAGATAGATGGGGAGGACGTCACTGGTTTTATGTTGATGGATCAGTAGCACGGCACTGCTTTTATGTAGATTGATGTGGAGGACGGTACTGGATTCATGTAGAGAGATGTAAAGGATGGCACTAGTTTTACATAGATAGATGGGGAGGACTGCACTGGTTTTCTGTAGATAGATGGGGAGGACGACACTGGTTTTATGTTGATGGATCAGTAGCATGGCACTGGTTTTATGTAGATAGATGAGGAGGACGGCACTGGTTTTATGTAGTTAGATGGGTAGGAGGGCACTGCTTCTATTTAGAGAGATGGGGTGGAATGCACTTGGTTTATGTTGATTGATCAGTAGGACGGTACTGGTTTTATGTAGATAGATGAGTAGGATGGCACTGGTTTTATGTAGAGAGATGTGGAGGACGGGACTGGATTCATGTAGAGAGATGGAGAGAATGGCACTGGTTTTATGTAGATAGATGGGGTGGACTGCACTGGTTTTATGTAGATAGATGGGGAGGACGACACTGGTTTTATGTTGATGGATCAGTAGCACGGCACTGGTTTTATGTAGATAGATGGGTAGGACGGGAGTGGTCTTATGCAGATAGATGGGGAAGATGGCACTGGTTTTATGTAGAGAGATAGAGAGGACGGCACTGGTATTATGTAGTTAGATGGGGAGGATGGCACTGGTTTTCTCTAGTTCGTTGGGTACGATGGCACTGGTTTTATCTAGATTGATGGGGAGGACGACACTGGTTTTATGCAGACAGATGGGGAGGACGGTACTGGTTTTATGAGAGAGATGGAGAGTACGGCACTGGTATTATGTATATAGATGGGTAGGGTGGCACTGGTTTTATGTAGAGAGATGCAGAGGACAGGACTAGTTTTATGTAGATAGATGGTTGGACGACACTGGTTTTATGTAGATAGATGGGTAGGACGGCACTGGTTTTATGTAGAGAGATAGAGAGGACGGCTCTGGTTTTATATAGAGAGATGGGGTGGATGGCACTGGTTTTATGTAGATAGATGAGTAGGATGGCACTGATTTTATGTAGATAGATGGGGTGGACGACACTGGCTTTATGTAGATAGATGGGTAGGACGGCACTGGTTTTATGTAGAGAGATAGAGAGGACGGCTCTGGTTTCATATAGAGAGATGGGGTGGATGGCACTGGTTTTATGTAGATAGATGGGGAGGATGGCACTGGTTTTATGTAGATAGGTGGGTAGGACGGCACTGGTTTTATGTAGAGAGATAGAGAGGACGGCACTGGTTTTATATTGGTAGATGGGGAGGACAACAGTGGTTTTATGTTGATAGATGGAAAGGACGGCACTGGTTTTATGTAGAGAGATGGAGAGGACGGCACTAATTTTATGTAGAGAGACGGGGAGGAAGACACTGGTTTTATGCATAGGGATGGGGAGGACGATACTGCTTTTATGCAGACAGATGGGGAGGACGGCATTTGTTTATGTAGATAGATGGGGAGGACGGCACTGGTTTTACGTAGAGCGATGGGGAGGACGACACTGGTTTTATGCAGACAGATGGGGAGGACGGCATTTGTTTAATATAGATAGATGGGTAGGACAGCACTGGTTTTATGTAGGTAGATGGGTGGGACGGCACTGGTTTTATGTAGATAGATGGGTAGGTCGGCACTGTTTTCATGTAGATAGATGAGGAGGACGGCACTGGTTTTATGTAGTTAGATGGGTAGGAGGGCACTGGTTCTATTTAGAGAGATGGGGTGGAATGCACTGGTTTTATGTTGATGGATCACTAGGACGGCACTGGTTTTATGTTAATAGATGAGTAGGATGGCACTGGTTTTATGTAGAGAGATGTGGAGGACGGCACTGGATTCATGTAGAGAGATGGAGAGAATGGGCACTGGTTTTATGTAGATAGATGGGGTGGACTGCACTGGTTTTATGTAGATAGATGGGGAGGACGGCAATGGTCTTATGCAGATAGATGAGGATGATGGCACTGCTTTTATGTAGAGAGATGGAGAGGACTGCACTGGTATTATGTAGTTAGATGCGGAGGATAGCACTGGTTTTATGTCGACGGGTGGGTAGGACGGCACTGGTTTCATTTAGAGAGATGGGGAGGATGGCACTGGTTTTATGTAGAGAGATTGAGAACACGGCACTGGTTTTACGTAGATAGATGGGTAGGACGGCACTGGTTTTATGTAGATAGATGGGGAGGATGGCACTGGTTTTATGTAGATAGATCGGGAGGATGGCACTGGTTTTATGTAGAGAGATGGAGAGGACGGCACTGGTTTTATGCAGACAGATGGGGAGGACGGTACTGGTTTTATGAGAGAGATGGAGAGTACGGCACTGGTATTATGTATATAGATGGGTAGGGTGGCACTGGTTTTATGTAGAGAGATGCAGAGGACAGGACTGGTTTTATGTAGATAGATGGTGGGACGGCACTGGTTTTATGTAGATAGATGGGTAGGATGGCACTGGTTTTATGTAGACAAATGGGGAGGACGGCACTGGTTTTATGTAGATAGATGGGGAGGATGGCACTGATTTTATGTGGATAGATGGGGAGGACGGCACTTGTTTTATGTAGATAGATGGGTAGGACGACACTGATTTTATGTAGATAGATGGGGAGGACGGCACTTGTTTTATGTAGATAGATGGGTAGGACGGCAATGGTCTTATGCAGATAGATGAGGAAGATGGCATTGGTTTTATGTAGAGAGATGGAGAGGACGGCATTGGTTTTATGCAGTTAGAAGGGTAGGAGGGCACTGGTTCTATTTAGAGAGATGGGGTGGAATGCACTGGTTTTATGTTGATGGATCAGTAGGACGGCACTGGTTATATGTAGATAGATGAGTAGGATGGCACTGGTTTTATGTAGAGAGATGTGGAGGACGGCACTGGATTCATGTAGAGAGATGGAGAGAATGGGCACTGGTTTTATGTAGATAGATGGGGTGGACTGCACTGGTTTTATGTAGATAGATGGGGAGGACAACAATGGTTTTATGTTGAAGGATCAGTAGCACGGCACTGGTTTTATGTAGATAGATGGGTAGGACGGGAATGGTTTTTCTAGTTCGTTGGGTACGATGGCACTGGTTTTATCTAGATTGATGGGGAGGACGACACTGTTTTTATGCAGTCAGATGGGGAGGACGGTACTGGTTTTATGAAAGAGATGGAGAGTACGGCACTGGTATTATGTATATAGATGGGTAGGGTGGCACTGGTTTTATGTAGAGAGATGGGGAGGACGGCACTTGTTTCATGTAGATAGATGGGGAGGACAGCACTGGTTTTATGTAGATAGATGGGTAGGGTGGCACTGGTTTTATGTAGATAAATGGGGAGGACGACACTGGTTTTATGTAGATAGATGGGGAGTTTGGCACTGGTTTTATGTGGATAGATGAGTAGGATGGCACTGGTTTTATGTAGAGAGATGCATAGGACAGGACTGGTTGTATGTAGATAGATGGGGAGGATGGCACTGATTTTATGTAGATAGATGGGTAGGACGGCACTGGTTTTATTTAGGGAGATGGGGAGGATGGCACTGGTTTTATGTAGATAGGTGAGTAGGGTGGCACTGGTTTTATGTAGATAGATGGGGAGCACGGCACTGGTTTTATGTAGATAGATGAGTAGGATGGCACTGATTTTATGTAGATAGATGGGTAGGACGGCACTGGTTTTATTTAGAGAGATGGGGAGGATGGCACTGGTTTTATGTACAGAGATTGAGAACACGGCACTGGTTTTACTTAGATAGATGGTAGGACGGCACTGGTTTTATGTAGATAGATGGGGAGGATGGCACTGGTTTTATGTAGATAGTTGAGTAGGGTGGCACTGATTTTATGTAGATAGATGGGATGGACGACACTGGTTTTATGTAGATAGATGGGTAGGACGGCACTGGTTTTATGCAGAGAGATAGAGAGGACGGCTCTGGTTTCATATAGAGAGATGGGGTGGATTGCACTGGTTTTATGAAGATAGATGGGGAGGATGGCACTGGTTTTATGTAGATAGATGGGTAGGACGGCACTGGTTTTATATAGGTAGATGGGGAGGACAACAGTGGTTTTATGTAGATAGATGGAAAGGATGGCACTGGTTTTATGTAGAGAGATGGAGAGGACGGCACTGATTTTATGTAGAGCGATGGGGAGGACGACACTGGTTTTATGCAGACAGATGGGGAGGACGGCATTTGTTTTATGTAGATAGATGGGTAGGACAGCACTGGTTTTATGTAGGTAGATGGGTGGGACGGCACTGGTTTTATGTAGATAGATGGGTAGGTCGGCACTGTTTTTATGTAGATAGATGAGGAGGACGGCACTGGCTTTATGTAGTTAGATGGGTAGGAGGGCGTTGGTTCTATTTAGACAGATGGGGTGGAATGCACTGGTTTTATGTTGATGGATCAGTAGGACGGCACTGGTTTTATGTAGATAGATGAGTAGGATAGCACTGGTTTTATGTAGAGAGATGTGGAGGATGGCACTGGATTCATGTAGAGAGATGGAGAGAATGGGCACTGGTTTTATGTAGATAGATGGGGTGGACTGCACTGGTTTTATGTAGATAGATGGGGAGGACGGCAATGGTCTTATGCAGATAGATGAGGATGATGGCACTGCTGTTATGTAGAGAGATGGAGAGGACTGCACTGGTATTATGTAGTTAGATGGGGAGGATGGCACTGGTTTTATGTCGACGGGTGGGTAGGACGGCACTGGTTTCATTTAGAGAGATGGGGAGGATGGCATTGGTTTTATGTAGAGAGATTGAGAACACGGCACTGCTTTTACGTAGATAGATGGGAAGGACGGCACTGGTTTTATGTAGATAGATGGGGAGGAAGGCACTGATTTTATGTAGATAGATGGGGAGGACGGCACTTATTTTATGTAGATAGATGGGGAGGACGGCACTTGTTTTATGTAGATAGATGGGTAGGGCGGCAATAGTCTTATGCAGATAGATGAGGAAGATGGCACTGATTTTATGTAGAGAGATGGAGAGGACGGCACTGGTATTATGTAGTTAGATGGGGAGGATGGCACTGGTTTTATCTAGTTCGTTGAGTACGACGGCGCTGGTTTTATCTAGATTGATGGGGAGGACGACACTGGTGTTATGCAGACAGATGGGGAGGACGGTACTGGTTTTATGAGAGAGATGGAGAGTACGGCACTGGTATTATGTATATAGATGTGTACGGTTGCACTGGTTTAATGTAGATAGATAGGTGGGACGGCACTTGTTTTATGTGGATAGATGGGTAGGACGGCACTGGTTTTATGTATATAGATGAGGAGGACGGCACTGGTTTTATGTAGTTAGATGGGTAGGAGGGAACTGGTTCTATTTAGAGAGATGGGGTGGAATGCACTGGTTTTATGTTGATGGATCAGTAGGACAGCACTGGTTTTATGTAGATAGATAGGTAGGACGGCAATACTCTTATGTAGATAGATGAGGAAGATGGCACTGCTTTTATGTAGAGAGATGGAGAGGACTGCACTGGTATTATGTAGTTAGATGGAGAGGATGGCACTGGTTTTATGTCGACGGGTGGGTAGGACGGCACTGGTTTTATTTAGAGAGATGGGGAGGATGACACTGGTTTTATGTAGAGAGATTGAGAACACGGCACTGGTTTTACGTAGATAGATGGGTAGGACGGCACTGGTTTTACGTAGATAGATCGGTAGGACGGCACTGGTTTTATGTAGATAGATCGGGAGGATGGCACTGGTTTTTATGTAGATAGATGGGGAGGATGGCACTGGTTTTATGTAGATAGATGAGTAGGATGGCACTGGTTTTATGTAGATAGATCGGGAGGATGGCACTGGTTTTATGTAGATAGATGAGTAGAATGGCACTCGTTGTATGTAGAGAGATGGAGAGGACAGCACTGGTATTATGTAGTTAGATGGGGAGGGTGGCACTGGTTTTATCTTGATTGATAGGGAAGGCGACACTGGTTTTATCTAGATTGATAGGGAGGGCGACACTGGTTTTATGCAGACAGATGGGGAGGACGGTACTAGTTTTATGAGAGAGATGGAGAGTACGGCACTGGTATTATGTATATAGATGGGTAGGGTGGCACTGGTTTTATGTAGAGAGATGCAGAGGACAGGACTGGTTTTATGTAGATAGATGGGGAGGATGGCACTGATTTTATGTAGATAGATGGGGCGGACGGCACTTGTTTTATGTAGATAGATGGGTAGGACGGCTCTGATTTTATGTAGATAGATGGGGAGGACGGCACTTGTTTTATGTAGATAGATGGGTAGGACGGCAATAGTCTTATGCAGATAGATGAGGAAGATGGCACTGGTTTTATGTAGAGAGATGGAGTGACCAGCACTGGTTTTATGTGGTTAGATGGGTAGGAGGGCACTGGTTCTATTTAGAGAGATGGGGTGGAATGCAGTGGTTTTATGTTGATGGATCAGTAGGACGGCACTGGTTTTATGTAGATAGATGAGTAGGATGGCACTGGTTTTATGTAGAGAGATGTGGAGGACGGCACTGGATTCATGTAGAGAGATGGAGAGAATGGGCACTGGTTTTATGTAGATAGATGGGGTGAACTGCACAGGTTTTATGTAGATAGATGGGGAGGACAACACTGGTTTTATGTTGAAGGATCAGTAGCACGGCACTGGTTTTATGTAGATAGATGGGTAGGACGGCAATGGTCTTATGCAGATAGATGAGGAAGATGGCACTGGTTTTATGTAGAGAGATAGAGAGGACGGCACTGGTATTATGTAGTTAGATGGGGAGGATGGCACTGGTTTTATCTAGTTCGTTGGGTACGATGGCACTGGTTTTATCTAGATTGATGGGGAGGACGACACTGTTTTTATGCAGTCAGATGGGGAGGACGGTACTGGTTTTATGAGAGAGATGGATAGTACGGCACTGGTATTATGTATATAGATGGGTAGGATGGCACTGGTTTTATGTAGACAAATGGGGAGGACGGCACTGGTTTTATGTAGATAGATGGGCAGTTTGGCACTGGTTTTATGTGGATAGATGAGTAGGATGGCACTGATTTTATGTAGATAGATGGGGAGGACGGCACTTGTTTCATGTAGATAGATGGGGAGGACGGCACTGGTATTATGTAGAGAGATGGAAAGGATGGCACTAGTTTTATATAGATAGATGGGGAGGACGGCACTGGTTTCATGTTGATGGATCAGTAGCACGGCACTGGTTTGATGTAGATAGATGGGTAGGACGGCAATGGTCTTATGCAGATAGATGAGGAAGATGGCACTGGTTTTATGTAGAGAGATGGAGAGGACGGCACTGGTATTATATAGTTAGATGGGGAGGATGGCACTGGTTTTATCTAGTTCGTTGGGTACGACGGCACTGGTTTTATCTAGATTGATGAGGAGGACGACACTGGTTTTATGCAAATTGCTGGGGAGGACGGTACTGGTTTTATGAGAGAGATGGAGAGTACGGCACTGGTATTATGTATATAGATGGGTATGGTGGCACTTGTTTTATGTAGAGAGATGCATAGGACAGGACTGGTTGTATGTAGAGAGATGGGGAGGATGGCACTGGTTTTATGTAGATATATGAGTAGGATGGCACTGATTTTATGTAGATAGATGCGTAGGACGGCACTGTTTTTATGTAGATAGATGAGTAGGATTGCACTGGTTTTATGTAGAGAGATGTGGAGGACGGCACTGGATTCATGTAGAGAGATGGAGAGAACGGGCACTGGTTTTATGTAGATTGATGGGGAGGACGACACTGGTTTTATGTTGATGGATCAGTAGCACGGCAATGGTCTTATGCAGATAGATGAGGAAGATGGCACTGGTTTTATGTAGAGAGATGGAGAGGACGGCACTGGTATTATGTAGTTAGATGGGGAGGATGGCACTGGTTTTATCTAGTTCGTTGGGTACGACGGCACTGGTTTTATCTCGATTGATGGGGAGGACGACACTGGTTTTATGCAAATAGATGGGGAGGACGGTACTGGTTTTATGAGAGAGATGGAGAGTACGGCACTGGTATTATGTATATAGATGGGTATGGTGGCACTGGTTTTATGTAGAGAGATGCAGAGGACAGGACTGGTTTTATGTGGATACATGGGGAGGATGGCACTGATTTTATGTAGATAGATGGGTGGACGACACTGGTTTTATGTAGATAGATGGGTAGGACGGCACTGGTTTTATGTAGAGAGATAGAGAGGACGGCTCTGGTTTTATATAGAGAGATGGGGTGGATAGCACTGGTTTTATGTAGATAGATGAGTAGGATGGCACTGATTTCATGTAGATAGATGGGGTGGACGACACTCGTTTTATGTAGATAGATGGGTAGGAAGGCACTGGTTTTATGTAGAGAGATGGGGAGGACTACACTGCTTTTATGCAGACAGATGAGGAGGACGGCATTTTTTTTATGTAGATAGATGGGGAGGACAGCACTGGTTTTATGTAGTTAGATGAGTAGGATGGCACTGGTATTATGTAGAGAGATGGAAAGGATGGCACTAGTTTTATATAGATAGATGGGGAGGACGGCACTGGTTTTATGTGGATAGGTGGGGAGGATGACACTGGTTTTATGTACTTAGTTGGGGCTGACGGCACAGGTTTTATGTAGTTAGATGGGTAGGATGGCACTGGTTTTATGTAGACGGGTGGGTAGGACGGCACTGGTTCTATTTAGAGAGATGGGGAGGATGGCACTGGTTTCATGTAGAGAGATTGAGAACACTGCACTGGTTTTACGTAGATAGATGGGTAGGACAGCACTGGATTCATGTAGAGAGATGGAGAGTACGGCACTGGTATTATGTATATAGATGGGTAGGACGGCCATGGTCTTATGTAGATAGATGAGGAAAAGGGCACTGGTTTTATGTAGAGAGATGGAGAGGATGGCACTGGTTTTATGTTGATGGATCAGTAGGACGGCACTGTTTTTATGTAGATAGATGAGTAGGATTGGACTGGTTTTATGTAGAGAGATGTGGAGGACGGCACTGGATTCATGTAGAGAGATGGAGAGAACGGGCACTGGTTTTATGTAGATAGATGGGGAGGACGACACTGGTTTTATGTTGATGGATCAGTAGCACGGCAATGGTCTTATGCAGATAGATGAGGAAGATGGCACTGGTTTTATGTAGAGAGATGGAGAGGACGGCACTGGTATTATGTAGTTAGATGGGGAGGATGGCACTGGTTTTATGCAAATAGATGGGGAGGACGGTACTGGTTTTACGAGAGAGATGGAGAGTACGGCACTGGTATTATGTATATAGATGGGTATGGTGGCACTGGTTTTATGTAGAGAGATGCAGAGGACAGGACTGGTTGTATGTAGGTAGATGGGGAGGATGGCACTGGTTTTATGTAGGTAGATGAGTAGGATGGCACTGATTTTATGTAGATAGATGGGTAGGATGGCACTGGTTTTATTTAGAGAGATGGGGAGGATGGCACTGGTTTTATGTAGGTAGAAGAGTAGGATGGCACTGATTTTATGTAGATAGATGGGGTGGACAACACTGGCTTTATGTAGATAGATGGGTAGGACGGCACTGGTTTTATGTAGAGAGATAGAGAGGACGGCTCTGGTTTCATATAGAGAGATGGGGTGGATGGCACTGGTTTTATGTAGATAGATGGGGAGGATGGCACTGGTTTTATGTAGATAGGTGGGTGGGACGGCACTGGTTTTATGTAGAGAGATAGAGAGGTCGGCACTGGTTTTATATTGGTAGATGGGGAGGACAACAGTGGTTTTATGTTGATAGATGGAAAGGACGGCACTGGTTTTATGTAGAGAGATGGAGAGGACGGCACTGATTTTATGTAGAGAGACGGGGAGGAAGACACTGGTTTTATGCATAGGGATGGGGAGGACGACACTGCTTTTATGCAGACAGATGGGGAGGACGGCATTTGTTTTATGTAGATAGATGGGTAGGACAGCACTGGTTTTATGTAGGTAGATGGGTGGGACGGCACTGGTTTTATGTAGATAGATGGGTAGGTCGGCACTGTTTTCATGTAGATAGATGAGGAGGACGGCACTGGTTTTATGTAGTTAGATGGGTAGGAGGGCACTGGTTCTATTTAGAGAGATGGGGTGGAATGCACTGGTTTTATGTTGATGGATCAGTAGGACGGCACTGGTTTTATGTTAATAGATGAGTAGGATGGCACTGGTTTTATGTAGAGAGATGTGGAGGACGGCACTGGATTCATGTAGAGAGATGGAGAGAATGGGCACTGGTTTTATGTAGATAGATGGGGAGGACGGCAATGGTCTTATGCAGATAGATGAGGATGATGGCACTGCTTTTATGTAGAGAGATGGAGAGGACTGCACTGGTATTATGTAGTTAGATGGGGAGGATGGCACTGGTTTTATGTCGACGGGTGGGTAGGACGGCACTGGTTTCATTTAGAGAGATGGGGAGGATGGCACTGGTTTTATGTAGAGAGATTGAGAACACGGCACTGGTTTTACGTAGATAGATGGGTAGGACGGCACTGGTTTTATGTAGATAGATGGGGAGGATGGCACTGGTTTTATGTAGATAGATGGGGAGGATGGCACTGGTTTTATGTAGAGAGATGGAGAGGACGGCACTGGTTTTATGCAGACAGATGGGGAGGACGGTACTGGTTTTATGAGAGAGATGGAGAGTACGGCACTGGTATTATGTATATAGATGGGTAGGGTGGCACTGGTTTTATGCAGAGAGATGCAGAGGACAGGACTGGTTTTATGTAGATAGATGGGGGGACGGCACTGGTTTTATGTAGATAGATGGGTAGGATGGCACTGGTTTTATGTAGACAAATGGGGAGGACGGCACTGGTTTTATGTAGATAGATGGGGAGGACGGCACTTGTTTTATGTAGATAGATGGGTAGGACGGCAATGGTCTTATGCAGATAGATGAGGAAGATGGCACTGGTTTTATGTAGAGAGATGGAGAGGACGGCACTGGTTTTATGCAGTTAGAAGGATAGGAGGGCACTGGTTCTATTTAGAGAGATGGGGTGGAATGCACTGGTTTTATGTTGATGGATCAGTAGGACGGCACTGGTTATATGTAGATAGATGAGTAGGATGGCACTGGTTTTATGTAGAGAGATGTGGAGGACGGCACTGGATTCATGTAGAGAGATGGAGAGAATGGGCACTGGTTTTATGTAGATAGATGGGGTGGACTGCACTGGTTTTATGTAGATAGATGGGGAGGACAACAATGGTTTTATGTTGAAGGATCAGTAGCACGGCACTGGTTTTATGTAGATAGATGGGTAGGACGGGAATGGTCTTATGCAGATAGATGGGGAGGATGGCACTGGTTTTATCTAGTTCGTTGGGTACGACGGCACTGGTTTTATCTAGATTGATGGGGAGGACGACACTGTTTTTATGCAGTCAGATGGGGAGGACGGTACTGGTTTTATGACAGAGATGGAGAGTACGGCACTGGTATTATGTATATAGATGGGTAGGGTGGCACTGGTTTTATGTAGAGAGATGGGGAGGACGGCACTGGTTTTATGTAGATAAATGGGGAGGACGACACTGGTTTTATGTAGATAGATGGGGAGTTTGGCACTGGTTTTATGTGGATAGATGAGTAGGATGGCACTGGTTTCATGTAGAGAGATGCATAGGACAGGACTGGTTTTATTTCGGGAGATGGGGAGGATGGCACTGGTTTTATGTAGATAGGTGAGTAGGGTGGCACTGATTTTATGTAGATAGATGGGGTGGACGACACTGGTTTTATGTAGATAGATGGGTAGGACGGCACTGGTTTTATGTAGAGAGATAGAGAGGACGGCTCTGGTTTCATATAGAGAGATGGGGTGGATGGCACTGGTTTTATGTAGATAGATGGGGAGGATGGCACTGGTTTTATGTAGATGGATGGGTAGGACGGCACTGGTTTTATGTAGAGAGATAGAGAGGACGGCTCTGGTTTCATATAGAGAGATGGGGTGGATGGCACTGGTTTTATGTAGATAGATGGGGAGGATGGCACTGGTTTTATGTTGATGGATCAGTAGGACGGCACTGGTTTTATGTAGATAGATGAGTAGGATAGCACTGGTTTTATGTAGAGAGATGTGGAGGACGGCACTGGATTCATGTAGAGAGATGGAGAGAATGGGCACTGGTTTTATGTAGATAGATGGGGTGGACTGCACTGGTTTTATGTAGATAGATGGGGAGGACGGCAATGGTCTTATGCAGATAGATGAGGATGATGGCACTGCTTTTATGTAGAGAGATGGAGAGGACTGCACTGGTATTATGTAGTTAGATGGGGAGGATGGCACTGGTTTTATGTCGACGGGTGGGTAGGACGGCACTGGTTTCATTTAGAGAGATGGGGAGGATGGCACTGGTTTTATGTAGAGAGATTGAGAACACGGCACTGGTTTTACGTAGATAGATGGGTAGGACGGCACTGGTTTTATGTAGATAGATGGGGAGGAAGGCACTGATTTTATGTAGATAGATGGGGAGGACGGCACTTATTTTATGTAGATAGATGGGGAGGACGGCACTTGTTTTATGTAGATAGATGGGTAGGGCGGCAATAGTCTTATGCAGATAGATGAGGAAGATGGCACTGGTTTTATGTAGAGAGATGGAGAGGACGGCCCTAGTATTATGTAGTTAGATGGGGAGGATGGCACTGGTTTTATCTAGTTCGTTGAGTACGACGGCGCTGGTTTTATCTAGATTGATGGGGAGGACGACACTGGTGTTATGCAGACAGATGGGGAGGACGGTACTGGTTTTATGAGAGAGATGGAGAGTACGGCACTGGTATTATGTATATAGATGGGTATGGTGGCACTTGTTTTATGTAGAGAGATGCATAGGACAGGACTGGTTGTATGTAGATAGATGGGGAGGATGGCACTGGTTTTATGTAGATAGATGAGTAGGATGGCACTGATTTTATGTAGATAGATGGGTAGGACGGCACTGGTTTTATTTAGAGAGATGGGGAGGATGGCACTGGTTTTATGTAGATAGATCGGTAGGACGGCAATGGTCTTATGCAGATAGATGAGGAAGATGGCACTGGTTTTATGTAGAGAGATGGAGAGGACGGCACTGGTATTATGTAGTTAGATGGGGAGGATGGCACTGGTTTTATCTAGTTCGTTGGGTACGACGGCACTGGTTTTATCTAGATTGATGGGGAGGACGACACTGGTTTTATGCAGACAGATGGGGAGGACGGTACTGGTTTTATGAGAGAGATGGAGAGTACGGCACGGGTATTATGTATATAGATGGGTAGGGTGGCACTGGTTTTATGTAGATAGATGCAGAGGACAGGACTGGTTTTATGTAAATAGATGGGGAGGACGGCACTGGTTTTATGTTGATGGATCAGTAGCACGGCACTGGTTTTATGTAGATAGATGGGTAGGACGGCAATGGTCTTATGCAGATAGATGAGGAAGATGGCACTGGTTTTATGTAGATAGATGGGTAGGACGGCAATGGTCTTATGCAGATAGATGAGGAAGATGGCACTGGTTTTATGTAGAGAGATGGAGAGGACGGCACTGGTATTATGTAGTTAGATTGGGAGGATGGCACTGGTTTTATCTAGTTCGATGGGTACGACGGCACTGGTTTTATCTAGATTGATGGGGAGGACGACACTGGTTTTATGAGAGAGATGGAGAGTACGGCACTGGTATTATGTATATAGATGGGTAGGGTGGCACTGGTTTTATGTAGATAGATGGGTAGGATGGCACTGGTTTTATGTAGACAAATGGGGAGGACGGCACTGGTTTTATGTAGATAGATGGGGAGGATGGCACTGGTTTTATGTAAATAGATGGGTAGGATGGCACTGGTTTTATGTAGATAGATGGGGAGGATGGCACTGGTTTTATGTAGATAGATCAGTAGGGTGGCACTGATTTTATGTAGATAGATGGGGTGGACGACACTGGTTTTATGTAGATAGATGGGTAGGACGGCACTGGTTTTATGTATAGAGATAGAGAGGACGGCACTGATTTTATATAGAGAGATGGGGTGGATGGCACTGGTTTTATGTTGATGGATCAGTAGGACGGCACTGGTTTTATGTAGATAGATGGGTAGGACGGCTCTGATTTTATGTAGATAGATGGGGAGGACGGCACTTGTTTTATGTAGATAGATGGGTAGGACGGCAATGGTCTTATGCAGATAGATGAGGAAGATGGCACTGGTTTTATGTAGAGAGATGGAGTGACCAGCACTGGTTTTATGTGGTTAGATGGGTAGGAGGGCACTGGTTCTATTTAGAGAGATGGGGTGGAATGCACTGGTTTTATGTTGATGGATCAGTAGGACGGCACTGGTTTTATGTAGATAGATGAGTAGGATGGCACTGGTTTTATGTAGAGAGATGTGGAGGACGGCACTGGATTCATGTAGAGAGATGGAGAGAATGGGCACTGGTTTTATGTAGATAGATGGGGTGAACTGCACAGGTTTTATGTAGATAGATGGGGAGGACAACACTGGTTTTATGTTGAAGGATCAGTAGCACGGCACTGGTTTTATGTAGATAGATGGGTAGGACGGCAATGGTCTTATGCAGATAGATGAGGAAGATGGCACTGGTTTTATGTAGAGAGATAGAGAGGACGGCACTGGTATTATGTAGTTACATGGGGAGGATGGCACTGGTTTTATCTAGTTCGTTGGGTACGATGGCACTGGTTTTATCTAGATTGATGGGGAGGACGACACTGTTTTTATGCAGTCAGATGGGGAGGACGGTACTGGTTTTATGAGAGAGATGGACAGTACGGCACTGGTATTATGTATAGAGATGGGTAGGATGGCACTGGTTTTATGTAGACAAATGGGGAGGACGGCACTGGTTTTATGTAGATAGATGGGCAGTTTGGCACTGGTTTTATGTGGATAGATGAGTAGGATGGCACTGATTTTATGTAGATAGATGGGGAGGACGGCACTTGTTTCATGTAGATAGATGGGGAGGACGGCACTGGTATTATGTAGAGAGATGGAAAGGATGGCACTAGTTTTATATAGATAGATGGGGAGGACGGCACTGGTTTTATGTTGATGGATCAGTAGCACGGCACTGGTTTGATGTAGATAGATGGGTAGGACGGCAATGGTCTTATGCAGATAGATGAGGAAGATGGCACTGGTTTTATGTAGAGAGATGGAGAGGACGGCACTGGTATTATATAGTTAGATGGGGAGGATGGCACTGGTTTTATCTAGTTCGTTGGGTACGACGGCACTGGTTTTATCTAGATTGATGGGGAGGACGACACTGGTTTTATGCAAATTGATGGGGAGGACGGTACTGGTTTTATGAGAGAGATGGAGAGTACGGCACTGGTATTATGTATATAGATGGGTATGGTGGCACTTGTTTTATGTAGAGAGATGCATAGGACAGGACTGGTTGTATGTAGATAGATGGGGAGGATGGCACTGGTTTTATGTAGATAGATGAGTAGGATGGCACTGATTTTATGTAGATAGATGGGTAGGACGGCACTGGTTTTATTTAGAGAGATGGGGAGGATGGCACTGGTTTTATGTAGATATATGAGTAGGATGGCACTGATTTTATGTAGATAGATGGGTAGGACGGCACTGTTTTTATGTAGATAGATGAGTAGGATTGCACTGGTTTTATGTAGAGAGATGTGGAGGACGGCACTGGATTCATGTAGAGAGATGGAGAGAACGGGCACTGGTTTTATGTAGATTGATGGGGAGGACGACACTGGCTTTATGTTGATGGATCAGTAGCACGGCAATGGTCTTATGCAGATAGATGAGGAAGATGGCACTGGTTTTATGTAGAGAGATGGAGAGGACAGCACTGGTATTATGTAGTTAGATGGGGAGGATGGCACTGGTTTTATCTAGTTCGTTGGGTACGACGGCACTGGTTTTATCTCGATTGATGGGGAGGACGACACTGGTTTTATGCAAATAGATGGGGAGGACGGTACTGGTTTTATGAGAGAGATGGAGAGTACGGCACTGGTATTGTGTATATAGATGGGTATGGTGGCACTGGTTTTATGTAGAGAGATGCAGAGGACAGGACTGGTTTTATGTGGATACATGGGGAGGATGGCACTGATTTTATGTAGATAGATGGGTGGACGACACTGGTTTTATGTAGATAGATGGGTAGGACGGCACTGGTTTTAATGTAGAGAGATAGAGAGGACGGATCTGGTTTTATATAGAGAGATGGGGTGGATGGCACTGGTTTTATGTAGATAGATGAGTAGGATGGCACTGATTTTATGTAGATTGATGGGGTGGACGACACTCGTTTTATGTAGATAGATGGGTAGGAAGGCACTGGTTTTATGTAGAGAGATGGGGAGGACTACACTGCTTTTATGCAGACAGATGAGGAGGACGGCATTTTTTTTATGTAGATAGATGGGGAGGACAGCACTGGTTTTATGTAGTTAGATGGGTAGGAGGGCACTGGTTTTATGTAGAGAGATGTGGAGGACGGCACTGGATTCATGTAGAGAGATGGAGAGAACGGGCACTGGTTTTATCTAGATTGAAGGGGAGGACGACACTGGTTTTATGCAGACAGATGGGGAGGACGACACTGGTTTTATGCAGACAAATGGGGAGGACGGTACTGGTTTTATGAGAGAGATGGAGAGTATGGGACTGGTTTTATTTAGATAGATGGAGAGGACGGCACTGGTTTTATGTAGATATATGGGGAGGATGGTACTGGTTTTATGTAGATAGATGAGTAGGATGGCACTGGTATTATGTAGAGAGATGGAAAGGATGGCACTAGTTTTATATAGATAGATGGGGAGGACGGCACTGGTTTTATGTGGATAGGTGGGGAGGATGACACTGGTTTTATGTACTTAGTTGGGGCTGACGGCACAGGTTTTATGTAGTTAGATGGGTAGGATGGCACTGGTTTTATGTAGACGGGTGGGTAGGACGGCACTGGTTTTATTTAGAGAGATGGGGAGGATGGCACTGGTTTTATGTAGAGAGATTGAGAACACTGCACTGGTTTTACGTAGATAGATGGGTAGGACGGCACTGGATTCATGTAGAGAGATGGAGAGTACGGCACTGGTATTATGTAGTTAGATGGGGAGGATGGCACTGGTTTTATCTAGTTCGTTGGGTACGACGGCACTGGTTTTATCTAGATTGATGGGGAGGACGACACTGGTTTTATGCAGACAGATGGGGAGGACGGTACTGGTTTTATGAGAGAGATGGAGAGTACGGCACGGGTATTATGTATATAGATGGGTAGGGTGGCACTGGTTTTATGTAGATAGATGCAGAGGACAGGACTGGTTTTATGTAAATAGATGGGGAGGACGGCACTGGTTTTATGTTGATGGATCAGTAGCACGGCACTGGTTTTATGTAGATAGATGGGTAGGACGGCAATGGTCTTATGCAGATAGATGAGGAAGATGGCACTGGTTTTATGTAGATAGATGGGTAGGACGGCAATGGTCTTATGCAGACAGATGAGGAAGATGGCACTGGTTTTATGTAGAGAGATGGAGAGGACGGCACTGGTATTAGGTAGTTAGATTGGGAGGATGGCACTGGTTTTATCTAGTTCGATGGGTACGACGGCACTGGTTTTATCTAGATTGATGGGGAGGACGACACTGGTTTTATGAGAGAGATGGAGAGTACGGCACTGGTATTATGTATATAGATGGGTAGGGTGGCACTGGTTTTATGTAGATAGATGGGTAGGATGGCACTGGTTTTATGTAGACAAATGGGGAGGACGGCACTGGTTTTATGTAGATAGAAGGGGAGGATGGCACTGGTTTTATGTAAATAGATGGGTAGGATGGCACTGGTTTTATGTAGATAGATGGGGAGGATGGCACTGGTTTTATGTAGATAGATCAGTAGGGTGGCACTGATTTTATGTAGATAGATGGGGTGGACGACACTGGTTTTATGTAGATAGATGGGTAGGACGGCACTGGTTTTATGTATAGAGATAGAGAGAACGGCACTGATTTTATATAGAGAGATGGGGTGGATGGCACTGGTTTTATGTAGTTAGAAGGGTAGGAGGGCACTGGTTTTATTTAGAGAGATGGGGTGGATCTCACTGGTTTTATGTTGATGGATCAGTAGGACGGCACTGGTTTTATGTAGATAGATGGGTAGGACGGCTCTGATTTTATGTAGATAGATGGGGAGGACGGCATTTGTTTTATGTAGATAGATGGGTAGGACGGCAATGGTCTTATGCAGATAGATGAGGAAGATGGCACTGGTTTTATGTAGAGAGATGGAGTGACCAGCACTGGTTTTATGTGGTTAGATGGGTAGGAGGGCACTGGTTCTATTTAGAGAGATGGGGTGGAATGCACTGGTTTTATGTTGATGGATCAGTAGGACGGCACTGGTTTTATGTAGATAGATGAGTAGGATGGTACTGGTTTTATGTAGAGAGATGTGGAGGACGGCACTGGATTCATGTAGAGAGATGGAGAGAATGGGCACTGGTTTTATGTAGATAGATGGGGTGAACTGCACAGGTTTTATGTAGATAGATGGGGAGGACAACACTGGTTTTATGTTGAAGGATCAGTAGCACGGCACTGGTTTTATGTAGATAGATGGGTAGGACGGCAATGGTCTTATGCAGATAGATGAGGAAGATGGCACTGGTTTTATGTAGAGAGATAGAGAGGACGGCACTGGTATTATGTAGTTAGATGGGGAGGATGGCACTGGTTTTATCTAGTTCGTTGGGTACGATGGCACTGGTTTTATCTAGATTGATGGGGAGGACGACACTGTTTTTATGCAGTCAGATGGGGAGGACGGTACTGGTTTTATGAGAGAGATGGATAGTACGGCACTGGTATTATGTATAGAGATGGGTAGGATGGCACTGGTTTTATGTAGACAAATGGGGAGGACGGCACTGGTTTTATGTAGATAGATGGGCAGTTTGGCACTGGTTTTTTGTGGATAGATGAGTAGGATGGCACTGATTTTATGTAGATAGATGGGGAGGACGGCACTTGTTTCATGTAGATAGATGGGTAGGACGGCACTGGTTTTATTTAGAGAGATGGGGAGGATGGCACTGGTTTTATGTAGATATATGAGTAGGATGGCACTGTTTTTATGTAGATAGATGGGTAGGACGGCACTGTTTTTATGTAGATAGATGAGTAGGATTGCACTGGTTTTATGTAGAGAGATGTGGAGGACGGCACTGGATTCATGTAGAGAGATGGAGAGAACGGGCACTGGTTTTATGTAGATTGATGGGGAGGACGATACTGGTTTTATGTTGATGGATCAGTAGCACGGCAATGGTCTTATGCAGATAGATGAGGAAGATGGTTCTGGTTTTATGTAGAGAGATGGAGAGGACGGCACTGGTATTATGTAGTTAGATGGGGAGGATGGCACTGGTTTTATCTAGTTCGTTGGGTACGACGGCACTGGTTTTATCTCGATTGATGGGGAGGACGACACTGGTTTTATGCAAATAGATGGGGAGGACGGTACTGGTTTTATGAGAGAGATGGAGAGAACGGCACTGGTATTGTGTATATAGATGGGTATGGTGGCACTGGTTTTATGTAGAGAGATGCAGAGGACAGGACTGGTTTTATGTGGATACATGGGGAGGATGGCACTGATTTTATGTAGATAGATGGGTGGACGACACTGGTTTTATGTAGATAGATGGGTAGGACGGCACTGGTTTTATGTAGAGAGATAGAGAGGACGGCTCTGGTTTTATATAGAGAGATGGGGTGGATGGCACTGGTTTTATGTAGATAGATGAGTAGGATGGCACTGATTTTATGTAGATAGATGGGGTGGACGACACTGGTTTTATGTAGATAGATGGGTAGGAAGGCACTGGTTTTATGTAGAGAGATGGGGAGGACTACACTGCTTTTATGCAGACAGATGAGGAGGACGGCATTTTTTTTATGTAGATAGATGGGGAGGACAGCACTGGTTTTATGTAGTTAGATGGGTAGGAGGGCACTGGTTTTATGTAGAGAGATGTGGAGGACGGCACTGGATTCATGTAGAGAGATGGAGAGAACGGGCACTGGTTTTATCTAGATTGAAGGGGAGGACGACACTGGTTTTATGCAGACAGATGGGGAGGACGACACTGGTTTTATGCAGACAGATGGGGAGGACGGTACTGGTTTTATGAGAGAGATGGAGAGTATGGGACTGGTTTTATTTAGATAGATGGAGAGGACGGCACTGGTTTTATGTAGATATATGGGGAGGATGGTACTGGTTTTATGTAGATAGATGAGTAGGATGGCACTGGTATTATGTAGAGAGATGGAAAGGATGGCACTAGTTTTATATAGATAGATGGGGAGGACGGCACTGGTTTTATGTGGATAGGTGGGGAGGATGACACTGGTTTTATGTACTTAGTTGGGGCTGACGGCACAGGTTTTATGTAGTCAGATGGGTAGGATGGCACTGGTTTTATGTAGACGGGTGGGTAGGACGGCACTGGTTTTATTTAGAGAGATGGGGAGGATGGCACTGGTTTTATGTAGAGAGATTGAGAACACTGCACTGGTTTTACGTAGATAGATGGGTAGGACGGCACTGGATTCATGTAGAGAGATGGAGAGTACGGCACTGGTATTATGTATATAGATGGGTAGGACGGCCATGGTCTTATGTAGATAGATGAGTAGGATTGCACTAGTTTTATGTAGAGAGATGTGGAGGACGGCACTGGATTCATGTAGAGAGATGGAGAGAACGGGCACTGGTTTTATGTAGATAGATGGGGAGGACGACACTGGTTTTATGTTGATGGATCAGTAGCACGGCAATGGTCTTATGCAGATAGATGAGGAAGATGGCACTGGTTTTATGTAGAGAGATGGAGAGGACGGCACTGGTATTATGTAGTTAGATGGGGAGGATGGCACTGGTTTTATGCAAATAGATGGGGAGGACGGTACTGGTTTTATGAGAGAGATGGAGAGTACGGCACTGGTATTATGTATATAGATGGGTATGGTGGCACTGGTTTTATGTAGAGAGATGCAGAGGACAGGACTGGTTTTATGTGGATACATGGGGAGGATGGCACTGATTTTATGTAGATAGATGGGCGGACGACACTGGTTTTATGTAGATAGATGGGTAGGACGGCACTGGTTTTATGTAGAGAGATGGGGTGGATGGCACTGGTTTTATGTAGATAGATGAGTAGGATGGCACTGATTTTATGTAGATAGATGGGGTGGACGACACTGGTTTTATGTAGATAGATGGGTAGGAAGGCACTGGTTTTATGTAGAGAGATGGGGAGGACTACACTGCTTTTATGCAGACAGATGAGGGGGACGGCATTTTTTTTATGTAGATAGATGGGGAGGACAGCACTGGTTTTATGTAGTTAGATGGGTAGGAGGGCACTGGTTTTATGTAGAGAGATGTGGAGCATGGCACTGGATTCATGTAGAGAGATGGAGAGAACGGGCACTGGTTTTATGTAGATAGATGAGTAGGATTGCACTGGTTTTATGTAGAGAGATGTGGAGGATGGCACTGGATTTCATGTAGAGAGATGGAAAGGATGGCACTTGTTTTATATAGATAGATGGGGAGGACAGCACTGGTTTTATGTAGATAGATGAGGAGGACGGCACAGGTTTTATGTAGTTAGATGGGTAGGACGGCACTGGTTTTATTTAGAGAGATGGGGTGGACGGCACTGTTTTATGTTGATGGATCAGTAGCACGGCACTGGTTTCATGTAGATAGATGGGTAGGACGGCAATGGTCTTATGCAGATAGATGAGGAAGATGGCACTGGTTTTATGTAGAGAGATGGAGAGGACGGCACTGGTATTATGTAGTTAGATGGGGAGGATGGCACTGGTTTTATCTAGTTCATTGGGTACGACGGCACTGGTTTTATCTAGATTGATGGGGAGGACGACACTGGTTTCATGCAAATAGATGGGGAGGACGGTACTGGTTTTACGAGAGAGATGGAGAGTACGGCACTGGTATTATGTATATAGATGGGTATGGTGGCACTGGTTTTATGTAGAGAGATGCAGAGGACAGGACTGGTTGTATGTAGATAGATGGGGAGGATGGCACTGGTTTTATGTAGGTAGATGAGTAGGATGGCACTGATTTTATGTAGATAGATGGGTAGGATGGCACTGGTTTTATTTAGAGAGATGGGGAGGATGGCACTGGTTTTATGTAGATAGAAGAGTAGGATGGCACTGATTTTATGTAGATAGATGGGGTGGACAACACTGGCTTTATGTAGATAGATGGGTAGGACGGCACAGGTTTTATGTAGAGAGATAGAGAGGACGGCTCTGGTTTCATATAGAGAGATGGGGTGGATGGCACTGGTTTTATGTAGATAGATGGGTAGGACGGGAATGGTCTTATGCAGATAGATGAGGAAGATGGCACTGGTTTTATGTAGAGAGATAGAGAGGACGGCACTGGTATTATGTAGTTAGATGGGGAGGATGGCACTGGTTTTATCTAGTTCGTTGGGTACGATGGCACTGGTTTTATCTAGATTGATGGGGAGGACGACACTGTTTTTATGCAGTCAGATGGGGAGGACGGTACTGGTTTTACGAGAGAGATGGATAGTACGGCACTGGTATTATGTATATAGATGGGTAGGGTGGCACTGGTTTTACGTAGAGAGATGGGGAGGACGGCACTTGTTTCATGTAGATAGATGGGGAGGACAGCACTGGTTTTATGTAGATAGATGGGTAGGGTGGCACTGGTTTTATGTAGACAAATGGGGAGGACGGCACTGGTTTTATGTAGATAGATGGGGAGTTTGGCACTGGTTTTATGTGGATAGATGAGTAGGATGGCACTGATTTTATGTAGATAGATGGGGAGGACGGCACTTGTTTCATGTAGATAGATGGGGAGGACGGCACTGGTATTATGTAGAGAGATGGAAAGGATGGCACTAGCTTTATATAGATAGATGGGGAGGACGGCACTGGTTTTATGTTGATGGATCAGTAGCACGGCACTGGTTTGATGTAGATAGATGGGTAGGACGGCAATGGTCTTATGCAGATAGATGAGGAAGATGGCACTGGTTTTATGTAGAGAGATGGAGAGGACGGCACTGGTATTATATAGTTAGATGGGGAGGATGGCACTGGTTTTATCTAGTTCGTTGGGTACGACGGCACTGGTTTTATCTAGATTGATGGGGAGGACGACACTGGTTTTATGCAGACAGATGGGGAGGACGGTACTGGTTTTATGAGAGAGATGGAGAGTACGGCACGGGTATTATGTATATAGATGGGTAGGGTGGCACTGGTTTTATGTAGAGAGATGCAGAGGACAGGACTGGTTTTATGTAAATAGATGGGGAGGACGGCACTGGTTTTATGTTGATGGATCAGTAGCACGGCACCAGTTTTATGTAGATAGATGGGTAGGACGGCAATGGTCTTATGCAGATAGATGAGGAAGATGGCACTGGTTTTATGTAGATAGATGGGTAGGACGGCAATGGTCTTATGCAGATAGATGAGGAAGATGGCACTGGTTTTATGTAGAGAGATGGAGAGGACGGCACTGGTATTATGTAGTTAGATTGGGAGGATGGCACTGGTTTTATCTAGTTCGTTGGGTACGATGGCACTGGTTTTATCTAGATTGATGGGGAGGACGACACTGTTTTTATGCAGTCAGATGGGGAGGACGGTACTGGTTTTATGAGAGAGATGGAGAGTACGGCACTGGTATCATGTATATAGATGGGTAGGGTGGCACTGGTTTTATGTAGAGAGATGCAGAGGACAGGACTAGTTTTATGTAGATAGATGGGGAGGACAGCATTGGTTTTATGTAGATAGATGGGTAGGATGGCACTGGTTTTATTTAGATAGATGGGGAGGACTGCACTGGTTTTATGTAGATAGATGGGGAGGACGGCACTGGTTTTATGTAGATAGATGGGTAGGATGGTACTGGGTTTATTTAGATAGATGGGGAGGACGGCACTGGTTTTATGTAGATATATGGGGAGGATGGCACTGGTTTTATGTAGATAGATGAGTAGGATGGCACTGATTTTATGTAGATAGATGGGGAGGACGGCACTGGTTTTATGTTGATGGGATCAGTAGCACGGCACCAGTTTTATGTAGATAGTTGGGTAGGACGGCAATGGTCTTATGCAGATAGATGAGGAAGATGGCACTGGTTTTATGTAGATAGATGGGTAGGACGGCAATGGTCTTATGCAGATAGATGAGGAAGATGGCACTGGTTTTATGTAGAGAGATGGAGAGGACGGCACTGGTATTATGTACTTAGATTGGGAGGATGGCACTGGTTTTATCTAGTTCGATGGGTACGACGTCACTGGTTTTATCTAGATTGATGGGAGGACGACACAGGTTTTATGCAGACAGATGGGGAGGACGGTACTGGTTTTATGAGAGAGATGGAGAGTACGGCACGGGTATTATGTATATAGATGGGTAGGGTGGCACTGGTTTTATGTAGAGAGATGCAGAGGACAGGACTGGTTTTATGTAAATAGATGGGGAGGACGGCACTGGTTTTATGTTGATGGATCAGTAGCACGGCACCAGTTTTATGTAGATAGATGGGTAGGACGGCAATGGTCTTATGCAGATAGATGAGGAAGATGGCACTGGTTTTATGTAGATAGATGGGTAGGACGGCAATGGTCTTATGCAGATAGATGAGGAAGATGGCACTGGTTTTATGTAGAGAGATGGAGAGGACGGCACTGGTATTATGTAGTTAGATTGGGAGGATGGCACTGGTTTTATCTAGTTCGTTGGGTACGATGGCACTGGTTTTATCTCGATTGATGGGAGGACGACACTGTTTTTATGCAGTCAGATGGGGAGGACGGTACTGGTTTTATGAGAGAGATGGAGAGTACGGCACTGGTATCATGTATATAGATGGGTAGGGTGGCACTGGTTTTATGTAGAGAGATGCAGAGGACAGACTAGTTTTATGTAGATAGATGGGGAGGACAGCATTGGTTTTATGTAGATAGATGGGTAGGATGGCACTGGTTTTATTTAGATAGATGGGGAGGACTGCACTGGTTTTATGTAGATAGATGGGGAGGACGGCACTGGTTTATGTAGATAGATGGGTAGGATGGTACTGGGTTTATTTAGATAGATGGGGAGGACGGCACTGGTTTTATGTAGATATATGGGGAGGATGGCACTGGTTTTATGTAGATAGATGAGTAGGATGGCACTGATTTTATGTAGATAGATGGGGAGGACGGCACTGGTTTTATGTTGATGGATCAGTAGCACGGCACCAGTTTTATGTAGATAGTTGGGTAGGACGGCAATGGTCTTATGCAGATAGATGAGGAAGATGGCACTGGTTTTATGTAGATAGATGGTAGGACGGCAATGGTCTTATGCAGATAGATGAGGAAGATGGCACTGGTTTTATGTAGAGAGATGGAGAGGACGGCACTGGTATTATGTACTTAGATTGGGAGGATGGCACTGGTTTTATCTAGTTCGATGGGTACGACGTCCACTGGTTTTATCTAGATTGA
>NW_027274541.1:2500-95302 GCF_030028105.1 Mobula birostris | reverse complement strand
AGAGGATGTTTCCTGAAGTGGGGTGAGTCTAGGACCAGGGACACAGATAGAGAGGATGTGGAGAGGATGTTTCCTGTAATGGGAGAGTCTAGGAATAGAGGAAACAGATAGAGTGGATATGGAGAGGACGTTTCCTATAGTGTGGGAGACTAGGACCAGAGGACACAGACAGAGTGGATATGAAGGGGATGTTTCCAATAGTCGGGGAGTCTAGGACCAGAGGATACAGATAGAGTGGATATGGAGAGGATGTTTCCTGTAGTGGGAGAGTCTAGGACCACAGGACAGAGATAGATTGGATATGGAGAGGACTTTTCCTATAGTGGGGAAAGTCAAGGACCAGAGGACACAGAGGGAGTGGATGTGGAGAGGATGTTTCCTGTAGTGGGTGGAGTCTAGGACCCGTGTTGATGTGGCGAGGATGTTTCTTGTAGTGGGGTGAGTCTAGGACCAGAGGTCACAGATAGAATGGATGTGGAGAGGATGTTTCCGATTGTGGGGGAGTCTAGGACCAGAGACCACAGATAGAGTGGATACGGAGAGGATGTTTTCTGTAGTGGTAGAGTCTAGGACCAGAGGACACAGATATAGTGGATGTGGAGAGGATGTTTCCTGCAGTGGGGAAAGTCTGGGACCAGAGGGCACAGCTAGAGTGGATGTGGAGAGGATGATTCCTATACTGTGGGAGACTAGGACCAGAGGACACAGACAGAGTGGATATGAAGAGGATGTTTCCTATAGTCGGGGAGTCTAGGACCAGAGCACACAGATAGCGTGGATATGGAGAGGATGTTTCCTGTAGTGGGAGAGTCTAGGACCATAGGACAGAGATAGAGTGGATATGGACAGGATTTTTCCTATATTGGGGAAAGTCTAGGACCAGAGGACATAGATAGAGTGACTGTGGAGAGGATGTTTCCTGTAGTGGGGGGAGTCTAGGATCTGAGGACACAGATAGACTGAATGTGGACAGGATGTTTCCTGTAGTTGGGGGGAGTCTAGGACCTGAGGTCACAGATAGACTGGATGTGGAAATGTTTCCTGTAGTGGGAGAGTCTAGGACCAGAGGAGACAGATAGAGTGGATGTGGAGAGGATATATCCTATAGTGGGGTCTCTGGGACCAGAGCACACAGATTGAATGGATGTGGAGAGGATGTTTCCTGTAGTGGGGGGAGTCTATGACCAGAGGACACAGATGGAGTGGATGTGGAGAGGAAGTTTCCTGTACTGTGGGGAGTCTAGGACCAGAGGACACAGATAGAGTGGATTTGGAGAGGATGTTTCCTGTAGTGAGGTAACCTAGGACCAGGGACACAGATAGAGTAGATATGGAGAGGCTGTTTCCTGTAATGGGGGAGTCTAGGACCAGAGGATACAGATAGAGTGGATATGGAGAGGACGTTTCCTATAGTGGGGGAGACTAGGACCAGAGGACACAGATAGAGTGCATGTGTAGAGGATGTTTCCTATAGTTGCGGAGACTAGGACCAGAGGACACAGATAGAGTGGATGAGGGGAGGATATTTCCTATATTACGGGAGACTGGGTCCAGAGGACATAGATAGAGTGGATGTGGAGAGGATGTTTCATATAGTGTGGGTGTCTAGGACCAGAGGACAGAGATAGAGTGGATGTTTCTTGTAGTGGGGGAGTCTAGGTCCAGAGGACACAGATAGAGTGGATACGGAGAGGATGTTTCCTGTAGTGGTAGAGTCTAGGACCAGAGGACACAGATATAGTGGATGTGGAGAGGATGTTTCCTACAGTGGGGGAAGTCTAGGACCAGAGGGCACAGATAGAGTGGATGTGGAGAGGATGATTCCTGTAGTGTGGGGAGTCTAGGACCAGAGGACACAGATATAGTGGATATGGAGAGGAAGTTTCCTGTAGAGGGGGAGTCCAGGACCAGGGACACAGATAGAGTGGATGTGGAGAGGATTTTTCCACTAATGGGGGAGTCTAGGACCAGAGGACACAGATAGAGTGGATATGAATAGTATGTTTCCTCCAGTGTGGGAGTCTAGGACCAGAGGACACAGATAGAGTGGATGTTGAGAGGATGTTTCCTGTAGTGGGGGAGTCCAGGACCAGGGTGCTTGATAGAGTGGATGTGGAGAGGATATTTCCTGTAGTGGGGGGAGTCTAGCACCAGAGGTCACACATTCAGTGGATATTGAGAGGAAGTTTCTTGTAGTGTTGGAGTCTAGGACCAGGGACCCAGATAGAGTGGATGTGGAGAAGATCATTCCTGTAATGGAGGAGTCTAGGAGCAGAGGACACAGATAGAGTGGATATGGAGAGGACGTTTCCTATAGTGGGGAAGACTAGAACCAGAGGACACAGATAGAGTGTATATGGAGAGGATGTTTCCTGTAATGGGGACGTCTAGGACCAAAGGACACAGATACAATGGATATGGAGCGGATGTTTCATGTAGTGGGGGAGTCTAGGACCAGAGGACACAGATAGAATGGAAATGGAGAGGATGTTTCCTGTGGTGGGGTAGCCTAGGACCAGGGATACAGATAGAGTGGATGTGGAGAGGATGTTTCCTGTAACGGGGGAGTCTCGGACCAGAAGACAAAGATAGAGTATATATGGAGAGGACGTTTCCGATTTTGGGGGAGACTAGGACCAGAGGACACAGATAGAGTGTATATGACGAGGACGATTCCTATTGTGGGGGAGACTAGGACCAGAGGGCACAGATAGACTGGATGTGGACAGGATGTTTCCTGTAATGGGGGAGTCTAGGACCAGAGGACACAGATAGAGTGGAAATGGAGAGGATGTTTCCTGTAGTGTGGGGGGTGGGTGGTCTCGGATCAGAGGACACAGATGGAGTAGATATGGAGAGGATGTTTCCTCTAGTGGGGGAGTCAAGGAACAGAGGGCACAGATAGAGTGGAAATGGAGAGGATGTTTCCTGTAGTGGGAGAGTCTAGGTCCATAGGACAGAGATAGGGTGGATATGGAGAGGATGTTTCCTATAGTGGGGAAAGTCCAGGACCAGAGGACATAGTTAGAGTGACTGTGGAGAGGATTTTTCCTGTAGTGAGGGGAGTCTAGCGCCAAAAGGCACAGAGAGGGTGGATACGGAGAGGATGTTTCTTGTAGTGGGGGGTGTCTTGGATCTGAGGACACAGATAGACTGAATGTGGAGAAGATGTTTCCTGTAGTGGGGGGAGTCTAGGACCCGAGGTCACAGATAGAGTGGACGTGGAGATGTTTCCTGTAATGGGAGAGTCTAGGACCAGAGGAGACAGATAGAGTGGATATGGAGAGGTTGTTTACTGTAGTGGGGAGTCTCGGACCAGAGGACACAGATAGAGTGGATATGGAGAGTATGTTTCCTGTAATGGGGAGTCCAGGACTGAGGACACAGATAGAGTGGATGTGGTGCGGATGTTTCCTGTAATGGGATAGTCTAGGAACAGAGGACACAGATAGAGTGGATGTGGTGCGGATTTTTCCTGTAATGGGGGAGTCTAGGACCAGAGGACACAGATAGAGTGGATATGGAGAGGATGTTTACTGTAGTGGGGGAGTCTCGGACCTGAGGACAGAGATAGAGTGAATGTGGAGAGGATGTTTCGTGTAACGGGGGAGTCTAGGACCAGAGGACACAGATAGAATGGAAATGGAGAGGATGTTTCCTGTAGTGGGGTAGCCTAGGACCAGGGATGCAGATAGAGTGGATGTGGAGAGGATGTTTCCTGTAACGGGGGAGTCTCGGACCAGAGGACACAGATAGAGTGGATATGGAGAGGACGTTTCCGATTTTGGGGGAGACTCGGACCAGAGGACACAGATATAGTGGATATGACGAGGACGTTTCCTATTGTGGGGGAGGCTAGGACCAGAGGGCACAGATCGAGTGGATATGGAGAGGATGTTTCCTGTAATGGGGGAGTCTAGGACCAGAGGACACAGATAGAGTGGACGTGGAGAGGATGTTTCCTGTAGCTTGGGAGTCTAGGACCAGAGGACACAGATCGAGTGGATATGGAGAGGATGTTTCCTGTAATGGGGGAGTCTAGGACCAGAGGACACAGATAGAGTGCATATGTAGAGGATGTTTCCTATAGTTGCGGAGACTAGGACCAGAGGACACTGATAGAGTGGATGTGGAGAGGATGTTTCCTATAGTGTGGGTGTCTGGGACCAGAGGACACAGATAGAGTGGATGTAGAGAGGATGTCTCATACAGTGGGGGAAGTCTAGGACCAGAGGACAAAGGTAGAGTGGATGTGGAGAGGATGTTTCCTGTAGTGGGGGAGTCTAGGACCAGAGGATACAGATAGAGTGGATGTGGAGAGGATGTTTCCTGTAGTGGGGGAGTCTTGGACCAGAGGACACAGATCGAGTGGATGTGGTGAGGATGTTTCCTGTAATGGGGGAGTCTAGGACCAGAGGACACAGATAGAGTGGATGTGGTGAGGATGTTTCCTGTAATGGGGGAGTCTAGGACCAGAGGACACAGATAGAGTGGATATGGAGAGGATGTTTCCTGTAATGGGGGAGTCTAGGACCAGAGGACACAGATAGAGTGGATATGGAAAGGATGTTTCCTGTAATGGGGGAGTCTAGGACCAAAGGACACAGATAGAGTGGATATGGAGAGGACGTTTCCTATTGTGGGGGAGACTGGGACCAGAAGGCACAGATAGAGTGGATGTGGACAGGATGTTTCCTGTAATGGGGGAGACTAGGACCAGAGGACACAGATAGAGTGGATATGGAGAGGATGTTTACTGTAGTGGGGGAGTCTCGAACCTGAGGACAGAGATAGAGTGAATGTGGAGAGGATGTTTCGTGTAAAGGGGGAGTCTAGGACCAGAGGACACAGATAGAATGGAAATGGAGAGGATGTTTCCTGTAACGGGGGACTCTCGGACCAGAGGACACAGATAGAGTAGATATGAAGAGGACGTTTCCGATTTTGGGGGAGACTAGGACCAGAGGACACAGATAGAGTGGATATGACGAGGACGATTCCTATTGTAGGGGAGACTAGGACCAGACGGCACAGATAGACTGGATGTGGACAGGATGTTTCCTGTAATGGGGGAGTCTAGAACCAGAGGACACAGATAGAGTGGAAATGGAGAGGATGTTTCCTGTAGTGTGGGGGGTGGGTTGGTCTCGGATCAGAGGAGACAGATGGAGTAGATATGGAGAGGATGTTTCCTCTAGTGGGGGAGTCCCAGGAACAGAGGGCACAGATAGAGTGGATATGGAGAGGATGTTTCCTGTAGTGTGGTAGTCTAGGACCAGGGACACAGATAGAGAGGATGTGGAGAGGATGTTTCCTGTAGTGGGAGAGTCTAGGTCAATAGGACAGAGATAGGGTGGATATGGACAGGATGTTTCCTATAGTGGGGAAAGTCCAGGACCAGAGGACATGGTTAGAGTGACTGTGGAGAGGATTTTTCCCGTAGTGAGGGGAGTCTAGAGCCAAAAGGCACAGATAGGGTGGATACGGAGAGGATGTTTCTTGTAGCGGGGGGAGTCTAGGATCTGAGGACACAGACAGACTGAATGTGGAGAAGATGTTTCCTGTAGTGGGGGGAGTCTAGGACCCGAGGTCACAGATAGAATGGAAATGGAGAGGATGTTTCCTGTAGTGGGGTAGCCTAGGACCAGGGATACAGATAGAGTGGATGTGGAGAGGATGTCTCCTGTAACGGGGGAGTCTCGACCAGAGGACACAGATAGAGTGGATATGGAGAGGACGTTTCCGATTTTGGGGGAGACTAGGACCAGAGGACACAGATATAGTCGATATGACGAGGACGTTTCCTATTGTGGGGGAGACTAGGACCAGAGGGCACAGATCGAGTGGATATGGAGAGGATGTTTCCTGTAATGGAGGAGTCTAGGACCAGAGGACACAGATAGAGTGGATGTGGAGAAGATTTTTCCTGTAGTGGGGGAGTCTAGGACCAGAGGACACAGATAGAGTGGATATGGAGGGGACGTTTCTTATAGTGAGGGAGACTAGGACCAGAGGACACAGATAGAGTGCATATGTCGAGGATGTTTCCTATAGTTGCGGAGACTAGGACCAGAGGACACTGATAGAGTGGATGTGGAGAGGATGTTTCCTATAGTGTGGGTGTCTAGGACCAGAGGACACAGATAGAGTGGATGTAGAGAGGATGTCTCATACAGTGGGGGAAGTCTAGGACCAGAGGACAAAGGTAGAGTGGATGTGGTGCGGATGTTTCCTGTAGTGGGGGAGTCTAGGACCAGAGGACACAGATAGAGTGGATGTGGAGAGGATGTTTCCTGTAGTGGGGGAGTCTTGGACCAGAGGACACAGATAGAGTGGATGTGGTGAGGATGTTTCCTGTAATGGGGGAGTCTAGGACCAGAGGACACAGATAGAGTGGATATGGAGAGGATGTTTCCTGTAATGGGGGAGTCTAGGACCAGAGGACACAGATAGAGTGGATATGGAGAGGACGTTTCCGATTTTGGGGGAGACTAGGACCAGAGGACACAGATAGAGTGGATATGGAGAGGATGTTTACTGCAGTGGGGGAGTCTCGAACCTGAGGACAGAGATAGAGTGAATGTGGAGAGGATGTTTCGTGTAATGGGGGAGTCTAGGTCAATAGGACAGAGATAGGGTGGATATGGACAGGATGTTTCCTATAGTGGGGAAAGTCCAGGACCAGAGGACATAGTTAGAGTGACTGTGGAGAGGATTTTTCCTGTAGTGAGGGGAGTCTAGCGCCAAAAGGCACAGATAGGGTGGATACGGAGAGGATGTTTCTTGTAGTGGGGGGAGTCTAGGATCTGAGGACACAGACAGACTGAATGTGGAGAAGATGTTTCCTGTAGTGGGGGGAGTCTAGGACCCGAGGTCACAGATAGAGTGGACGTGGAGATGTTTCCTGTAGTGGGAGAGTCTAGGACCAGAGGAGACAGATAGAGTGGATATGGAGAGGATGTTTACTGTAGTGGGGGAGTCTCGGAACAGAGGACACAGATAGAGTGGATATGGAGAGTATGTTTCCTGTAATGGGGGAGTCTAGGACTGAGGACACAGATGGAGTGGATGTGGTGCGGATGTTTCCTGTAATGGGATAGTCGAGGAACAGAGGACACAGATAGAGTGGATGTGGTGCGGATGTTTCCTGTAATGGGGGAGTCTAGTACCAGAAGACACAGATAGAGTGGATATGGAGAGGATGTTTACTGTACTGGGGGAGTCTAGGACCAGAGGACACAGATAGAGTGGACGTGGAGAGGATGTTTCCTGTAGTTGGGGAGTCTAGGACCAGAGGACACAGATAGAGTGGATGTGGAGATGATTTTTCCTGTAGTGGGGGAGTCTAGGACCAGAGGACACAGATAGAGTGGATATGGAGAGGACGTTTCCTATAGTGGGGGAGACTAGGACCAGAGGGCACAGATAGAGGTCGATGTGGTCAGGATGTTTCCTGTAATGGGGGAGTCTAGGACCAGAGGACACAGATAGAGTGGATATGGAGAGGATGTTTACTGTACTGGGGGAGTCTCGGACCTGAGGACAGAGATAGAGTGAATGTGGAGAGGATGTTTCGTGTAATGGGGTAGCCTAGGACCAGGGATACAGATAGAGTGGATGTGGAGAGGATGTTTCCTGTAGTGGGAGAGTCTAGGTCAATAGGACAGAGATAGGGTGGATATGGACAGGATGTTTCCTATAGTGGGGAAAGTCCAGGACCAGAGGACATGGTTAGAGTGACTGTGGAGAGGATTTTTCCCGTAGTGAGGGGAGTCTAGAGCCAAAAGGCACAGATAGGGTGGATACGGAGAGGATGTTTCTTGTAGCGGGGGGAGTCTAGGATCTGAGGACACAGACAGACTGAATGTGGAGAAGATGTTTCCTGTAGTGGGGGGAGTCTAGGACCCGAGGTCACAGATAGAATGGAAATGGAGAGGATGTTTCCTGTAGTGGGGTAGCCTAGGACCAGGGATACAGATAGAGTGGATGTGGAGAGGATGTCTCCTGTAACGGGGGAGTCTCGGACCAGAGGACACAGATAGAGTGGATATGGAGAGGACGTTTCCGATTTTGGGGGAGACTAGGACCAGAGGACACAGATATAGTCGATATGACGAGGACGTTTCCTATTTTGGGGGAGACTAGGACCAGAGGGCACAGATCGAGTGGATATGGAGAGGATGTTTCCTGTAATGGAGGAGTCTAGGACCAGAGGACACAGATAGAGTGGATGTGGAGAAGATTTTTCCTGTAGTGGGGGAGTCTAGGACCAGAGGACACAGATAGAGTGGATATGGAGGGGGACGTTTCTTATAGTGAGGGAGACTAGGACCAGAGGACACAGATAGAGTGCATATGTCGAGGATGTTTCCTGTAGTTGCGGAGACTAGGACCAGAGGACACTGATAGAGTGGATGTGGAGAGGATGTTTCCTATAGTGTGGGTGTCTAGGACCAGAGGACACAGATAGAGTGGATGTAGAGAGGATGTCTCATACAGTGGGGGAAGTCTAGGACCAGAGGACAAAGGTAGAGTGGATGTGGTGCGGATGTTTCCTGTAGTGGGGGAGTCTAGGACCAGAGGACACAGATAGAGTGGATGTGGAGAGGATGTTTCCTGTAGTGGGGGAGTCTTGGACCAGAGGACACAGATAGAGTGGATGTGGTGAGGATGTTTCCTGTAATGGGGGAGTCTAGGACCAGAGGACACAGATAGAGTGGATATGGAGAGGATGTTTCCTGTAATGGGGGAGTCTAGGACCAGAGGACACAGATAGAGTGGATATGGAGAGGACGTTTCCTATAGTGGGGGAGACTAGGACCAGAGGGCACAGATAGAGTCGATGTGGACAGGATGTTTCCTGTAATGGGGGAGTCTAGGACCAGAGGACACAGATAGAGTGGATATGGAGAGGATGTTTACTGTACTGGGGAGTCTCGGACCTGAGGACAGAGATAGAGTGAATGTGGAGAGGATGTTTCGTGTAATGGGGTAGCCTAGGACCAGGGATACAGATAGAGTGGATGTGGAGAGGATGTTTCCTGTAGTGGGAGAGTCTAGGTCAATAGGACAGAGATAGGGTGGATATGGACAGGATGTTTCCTATAGTGGGGAAAGTCCAGGACCAGAGGACATGGTTAGAGTGACTGTGGAGAGGATTTTTCCCGTAGTGAGGGGAGTCTAGAGCCAAAAGGCACAGATAGGGTGGATACGGAGAGGATGTTTCTTGTAGCGGGGGGAGTCTAGGATCTGAGGACACAGACAGACTGAATGTGGAGAAGATGTTTCCTGTAGTGGGGGGAGTCTAGGACCCGAGGTCACAGATAGAATGGAAATGGAGAGGATGTTTCCTGTAGTGGGGTAGCCTAGGACCAGGGATACAGATAGAGTGGATGTGGAGAGGATGTCTCCTGTAACGGGGGAGTCTCGGACCAGAGGACACAGATAGAGTGGATATGGAGAGGACGTTTCCGATTTTGGGGGAGACTAGGACCAGAGGACACAGATATAGTCGATATGACGAGGACGTTTCCTATTGTGGGGGAGACTAGGACCAGAGGGCACAGATCGAGTGGATATGGAGAGGATGTTTCCTGTAATGGAGGAGTCTAGGACCAGAGGACACAGATAGAGTGGATGTGGAGAAGATTTTTCCTGTAGTGGGGGAGTCTAGGACCAGAGGACACAGATAGAGTGGATATGGAGGGGACGTTTCTTATAGTGAGGGAGACTAGGACCAGAGGACACAGATAGAGTGCATATGTCGAGGATGTTTCCTATAGTTGCGGAGACTAGGACCAGAGGACACTGATAGAGTGGATGTGGAGAGGATGTTTCCTATAGTGTGGGTGTCTAGGACCAGAGGACACAGATAGAGTGGATGTAGAGAGAGGATGTCTCATACAGTGGGGGAAGTCTAGGACCAGAGGACAAAGGTAGAGTGGATGTGGTGCGGATGTTTCCTGTAGTGGGGGAGTCTAGGACCAGAGGACACAGATAGAGTGGATGTGGAGAGGATGTTTCCTGTAGTGGGGGAGTCTTGGACCAGAGGACACAGATAGAGTGGATGTGGTGAGGATGTTTCCTGTAATGGGGGAGTCTAGGACCAGAGGACACAGATAGAGTGGATATGGAGAGGATGTTTCCTGTAATGGGGGAGTCTAGGACAAGAGGACACAGATAGAGTGGATATGGAGAGGACGTTTCCGATTTTGGGGGAGACTAGGACCAGAGGACACAGATAGAGTGGATATGGAGAGGATGTTTACTGCAGTGGGGGAGTCTCGAACCTGAGGACAGAGATAGAGTGAATGTGGAGAGGATGTTTCGTGTAATGGGGGAGTCTAGGTCAATAGGACAGAGATAGGGTGGATATGGACAGGATGTTTCCTATAGTGGGGAAAGTCCAGGACCAGAGGACATAGTTAGAGTGACTGTGGAGAGGATTTTTCCTGTAGTGAGGGGAGTCTAGCGCCAAAAGGCACAGATAGGGTGGATACGGAGAGGATGTTTCTTGTAGTGGGGGGAGTCTAGGATCTGAGGACACAGACAGACTGAATGTGGAGAAGATGTTTCCTGTAGTGGGGGGAGTCTAGGACCCGAGGTCACAGATAGAGTGGACGTGGAGATGTTTCCTGTAGTGGGAGAGTCTAGGACCAGAGGAGACAGATAGAGTGGATATGGAGAGGATGTTTACTGTAGTGGGGGAGTCTCGGAACAGAGGACACAGATAGAGTGGATATGGAGAGTATGTTTCCTGTAATGGGGAGTGTAGGACTGAGGACACAGATGGAGTGGATGTGGTGCGGATGTTTCCTGTAATGGGATAGTCGAGGAACAGAGGACACAGATAGAGTGGATGTGGTGCGGATGTTTCCTGTAATGGGGGAGTCTAGTACCAGAAGACACAGATAGAGTGGATATGGAGAGGATGTTTACTGTACTGGGGGAGTCTAGGACCAGAGGACACAGATAGAGTGGACGTGGAGAGGATGTTTCCTGTAGTTGGGGAGTCTAGGACCAGAGGACACAGATAGAGTGGATGTGGAGAAGATTTTTCCTGTAGTGGGGGAGTCTAGGACCAGAGGACACAGATAGAGTGGATATGGAGAGGACGTTTCCTATAGTGGGGGAGACTAGGACCAGAGGGCACAGATAGAGTCGATGTGGACAGGATGTTTCCTGTAATGGGGGAGTCTAGGACCAGAGGACACAGATAGAGTGGATATGGAGAGGATGTTTACTGTACTGGGGGAGTCTCGGACCTGAGGACAGAGATAGAGTGAATGTGGAGAGGATGTTTCGTGTAATGGGGTAGCCTAGGACCAGGGATACAGATAGAGTGGATGTGGAGAGGATGTTTCCTGTAGTGGGAGAGTCTAGGTCAATAGGACAGAGATAGGGTGGATATGGACAGGATGTTTCCTATAGTGGGGAAAGTCCAGGACCAGAGGACATGGTTAGAGTGACTGTGGAGAGGATTTTTCCCGTAGTGAGGGGAGTCTAGAGCCAAAAGGCACAGATAGGGTGGATACGGAGAGGATGTTTCTTGTAGCGGGGGGAGTCTAGGATCTGAGGACACAGACAGACTGAATGTGGAGAAGATGTTTCCTGTAGTGGGGGGAGTCTAGGACCCGAGGTCACAGATAGAATGGAAATGGAGAGGATGTTTCCTGTAGTGGGGTAGCCTAGGACCAGGGATACAGATAGAGTGGATGTGGAGAGGATGTCTCCTGTAACGGGGGAGTCTCGGACCAGAGGACACAGATAGAGTGGATATGGAGAGGACGTTTCCGATTTTGGGGGAGACTAGGACCAGAGGACACAGATATAGTCGATATGACGAGGACGTTTCCTATTGTGGGGGAGACTAGGACCAGAGGGCACAGATCGAGTGGATATGGAGAGGATGTTTCCTGTAATGGAGTCTAGGACCAGAGGACACAGATAGAGTGGATGTGGAGAAGATTTTTCCTGTAGTGGGGGAGTCTAGGACCAGAGGACACAGATAGAGTGGATATGGAGAGGATGTTTCCTGTAATGGGGGAGTCTAGGACCAGAGGACACAGATAGAGTGGATATGGAGAGGACGTTTCCGATTTTGGGGGAGACTAGGACCAGAGGACACAGATAGAGTGGATATGGAGAGGATGTTTACTGCAGTGGGGGAGTCTCGAACCTGAGGACAGAGATAGAGTGAATGTGGAGAGGATGTTTCGTGTAATGGGGGAGTCTAGGTCAATAGGACAGAGATAGGGTGGATATGGACAGGATGTTTCCTATAGTGGGGAAAGTCCAGGACCAGAGGACATAGTTAGAGTGACTGTGGAGAGGATTTTTCCTGTAGTGAGGGGAGTCTAGCGCCAAAAGGCACAGATAGGGTGGATACGGAGAGGATGTTTCTTGTAGTGGGGGGAGTCTAGGATCTGAGGACACAGACAGACTGAATGTGGAGAAGATGTTTCCTGTAGTGGGGGGAGTCTAGGACCCGAGGTCACAGATAGAGTGGACGTGGAGATGTTTCCTGTAGTGGGAGAGTCTAGGACCAGAGGAGACAGATAGAGTGGATATGGAGAGGATGTTTACTGTAGTGGGGGAGTCTCGGAACAGAGGACACAGATAGAGTGGATATGGAGAGTATGTTTCCTGTAATGGGGAGTCTAGGACTGAGGACACAGATGGAGTGGATGTGGTGCGGATGTTTCCTGTAATGGGATAGTCGAGGAACAGAGGACACAGATAGAGTGGATGTGGTGCGGATGTTTCCTGTAATGGGGGAGTCTAGTACCAGAAGACACAGATAGAGTGGATATGGAGAGGATGTTTACTGTACTGGGGGAGTCTAGGACCAGAGGACACAGTTAGAGTGGACGTGGAGAGGATGTTTCCTGTAGTTGGGGAGTCTAGGACCAGAGGACACAGATAGAGTGGATGTGGAGAAGATTTTTCCTGTAGTGGGGGAGTCTAGGACCAGAGGACACAGATAGAGTGGATATGGAGAGGACGTTTCCTATAGTGGGGGAGACTAGGACCAGAGGGCACAGATAGAGTCGATGTGGACAGGATGTTTCCTGTAATGGGGGAGTCTAGGACCAGAGGACACAGATAGAGTGGATATGGAGAGGATGTTTACTGTACTGGGGGAGTCTCGGACCTGAGGACAGAGATAGAGTGAATGTGGAGAGGATGTTTCGTGTAATGGGGTAGCCTAGGACCAGGGATACAGATAGAGTGGATGTGGAGAGGATGTTTCCTGTAACGGGGGAGTCTCGGACCAGAGGACACAGATAGAGTAGATATGGAGAGGAGGTTTCCGATTTTGGGGGAGACTAGGAGCAGAGGACAGAGATAGAGTGGATATGACGAGGACGATTCCTATTGTGGGGGATACTAGGACCAGAGGGCACCGATAGACTGGATGTGGACAGGATGTTTCCTGTAATGGGGGAGTCTAGGACCAGAGGACACAGATAGAGTGGACGTGAAGAGGATGTTTCCTGTAGTTGGGGAGTCTAGGACCAGAGGACACAGATCGAGTCGATATGGAGAGGATGTTTCCTGTAATGGGGGAGTCTAGGACCAGAGGACACAGATAGAGTGGATGTGGAGAAGATTTTTCCTATAGTGGGGGAGTCTAGGACCAGAGGACACAGATAGAGTGGATATGGAGAGGACGTTTCCTGTAATGGGGGAGTCTAGGACCAGAGGACACAGATAGAGTGGATATGGAGAGGATGTTTCCTCTAGTGGGGGAGTCTAGGGCCAGAGGACACAGACAGAGTGGATAGGGAGAGGATGTTACCTGTTGTGGGGTAGTCTAGGACGAGGGACACAGATAGAGTGGATGTGGAGGGGATGTTTCCTGTATTCGGGGAGTCTGGGACCAGTGGACACAGATAGAATGGATTTGCAGAGGATGTTTCCTGTACTGGGGGAGTCTAGGACCAGAGGACACAGACAGAGTCTATGTGGAGAGGATGTTTCCTGAAGTGGGGGGAGTCTAGGACCAGAGGACACAGATTGAGTGCATGTGGAGAAGATGTTTCCTGTACTGGGGGCAGTCTAGGACCAGGGTGCACAGAATGAGTGGATGTGGAGAGGATATTTCCTGTAGTGGGGGGAGTCTAGGACCAGGGGACACAGATAGAGTGGATATGGAGAAGATGTTTCCTGTAGTGGGGAAGACTAGGACCAGAGGACACCGGTAGAGTGGATATGAAGAGGATGTTTCCTATAGTGGGGGAGTCTAGGACCAGAGGACAAAGATAGAGTGGATATGGAGATGATGTTTCCTGTAGTGGGAGGGTCTTGGACTAGTGGACACAGATGGAGTGGATGTGGAGAGGATGTTTCCTGTAGTGCAAGGGTCTAGGACCATAGGACAGAGATAGAGTGGATATGGACAGGATGTTTCCTATAGTGGGGAAAGTCTAGGACCAGAGGACACACATTCCGTGGGTATGGAGAGGAAGTTTCCTGTAGTGTGGCAGTCTAGGACCAGGGACACAGATAGAGTGGAAGTGAAGAGGTTGTTTCCTGTAATGGAGGAGTCTTGGACCAGAGGACAGAGATAGAGTGGATATGGAGAGGACGTTTCATATAGTGGGGAAAACTAGGATCAGAGGACACAGATAGAGTGATTTGGAGAGGATATTTCCTATATTGGGGGAGACTGGGACCAGAGGACACAGATAGAGTGGATATGGAGAGGATGTTTCCTGTAATGGTGACGTCTAGGACCAAAGGACACAGATACAATGGATATGGAGCGGATGTTTCCTATAGTGGGGGAGTCTAGGACCAGAGGACACAGATAGAGTAGATATGGAGAGGATGTTTCCTCTAGTGGGGGAGAATAGGACCAGAGGGCACAGATAGAGTGGATATGGAGAGGATGTTTCCTGTAGTGGGGTAGTCTAGGACCAGGAACACAGATAGAGAGGATGTGGAGAGGTTGTTTCCTGTAATGGGTGAGTCTAGGAACAGAGGACACAGATAGAGTGGATATGGAGAGGACGTTTCCTATAGTGTGGGAGACTAGGACCAGAGGACACAGACAGAGTGGATATGAAGAGGATGTTTCCAATAGTCGGGGAGTCTAGGACCAGAGGACACAAATAGAGTGGATGTGGAGAGCATGTTTCCTGTAGTGGGGCAGTCTTGGACTAGATGACACCGATGGAGTGGATGTGGAGAGGATGTTCCCTGTAGTGGGTGGAGTCTAGGACCCGTGTTGATGTGGCGAGGATGTTTCTTGTAGTGGGGTGAGTCTAGGACCAGAGGTCACAGATAGAGTGGATGTGGAGAGGATGTTTCCTACAGTGGGGAAAGTCTGGGACCAGAGGGCACAGATAGAGTGGATGTGGAGAGGATGATTTCTATACTGTGGGAGACTAGGACCAGAGGACACAGACAGAGTGGATATGAAGAGGATGTTTCCTATAGTCGGGGAGTCTAGGACCAGAGGACACAGATAGCGTGGATATGGAGAGGATGTTCCCTGTAGTGGGAGAGTCTAGGACCATAGGACAGAGATAGAGTGGTAATGGACAGGATGTTTCCTATAGTGTGGAAAGTCTAGGACCAGAGGACATAGATAGAGTGACTGTGGAGAGGATGTTTCCTGTAGTGGGGGGAGTCTAGGATCTGAGGACACAGATAGACTGAATGTGGAGAGGATGTTCCTGTAGTGGGGGGAATCTAGGACCTGAGGTCACAGATAGAGTGGATGTGGAGATGTTTCCTGTAGTGGGAGAGTCTAGGACCAGAGGAGACAGATAGAGTGGATGTGGAGAGGATATATCCTATAGTGGGGTCTCTGGGACCAGAGCACACAGATAGAGTGGATGTGGAGAGGAAGTTTCCTGTACTGTGGGGAGTCTAGGACTAGAGGACACAGATAGAGTGGATGTGGAGAGGATGTTTCCTGTAATAGGGGAGTCTAGGACCAGAGGAGACAGATAGAGTGGATGTGGAGAGGATACATCCTATAGTGGGGTCTCTGGGACCAGAGCACACAGATTGAATGGATGTGGAGAGGATGTTTCCTGTAGTGGGGGGAGTCTATGACTAGAGGTCACAGATGGAGTGGATGTGGAGAGGAAGTTTCCTGTAATAGGGGAGTCTGGGACCAGAGGACACAGATAGAGTGGATATATGTGGATGTTTCCTGTAATGGGGAGACTAGGACTGAGGACACAGATGGAGTTGATGTGGTGCGGATGTTTCCTGTAATGGGGGAGTCTAGGACCAGAGGGCAGAGATAGAGTGGATGTGGAGAGGATGTTTCGTGTAATGGGGGAGTCTAGGACCAGAGGACACAGATAGAATGGAAATGGAGAGGATGTTTCCTGTAGTGAGGTAGCCTAGGACCAGGGACACAGATAGAGTGGATGTGGAGAGGATGTTTCCTGAAGTGGGGTGAGTCTAGGACCAGGGACACAGGAAGAGAGGATGTGGAGAGGATGTTTCCTGTAATGGGGGAGTCTAGGAACAGAGGACACAGATAGAGTGGATATGGAGAGGACGTTTCCTATAGTGTGGGAGACTAGGACCAGAGGACACAGACAGAGTGGATATGAAGAGGATGTTTCCAATAGTCGGGGAGTCTAGGACCAGAGGACACAGATAGAGTGGATGTGGAGAGGATGTTTCCTGCAGTGGGGCAGTCCTGGACTAGATGACACCGATGGAGTGGATGTGGAGAGGATGCTTCCTGTAGTGGGAGAGTCTAGGACCACAGGACAGAGATAGAGTGGATATGGAGAGGACTTTTCCTATAGTGGGGAAAGTCAAGGACCAGAGAGCACAGATAGAGTGGATGTGGAGAGGATGTTTCCTGTAGTGGGTGGAGTCTAGGACCAGTGTTGATGTGGCGAGGATGTTTCTTGTAGCGGGGTGAGTCTAGGACCAGAGGTCACAGATAGAGTGGATGTGGAGAGGATGTTTCCTATTGTGGGGAGTCTAGGACCAGAGAACACAGATAGAGTGGATACGGAGAGGATGTTTCCTGTAGTGGTAGAGTCTAGGACCAGAGGACACAGATATAGTGGATGTGGTGAGGATGTTTCTTACAGTGGGGAAAGTCTGGGACCAGAGGACACAGATAGAGTGGATGTGGAGAGGATGATTCATATACTGTGGGAGACTAGGACCAGAGGACACAGACAGAGTGGATATGAAGAGGATGTTTCCTATAGTCGGGGAGTCTAGGACCAGAGGACACAGATAGCATGGATATGGAGAGGATGTTTCCTGTAGTGGGAGAGTCTAGGTCCATAGGACAGAGATAGAGTGGATATGGACAGTATGTTTCCTATAGTGGGGAAAGTCTAGGACCAGAGGACATAGATAGAGTGACTGTGGAGAGGATGTTTCCTGTAGTGGGGGGAGTCTAGGATCTGAGGACACAGATAGACTGAATGTGGAGAGGATGTTTCCTGTTGTGGGGGGAGTCTAGGACCTGAGGTCACAGATAGAGTGGAAGTGGAGATGTTTCCTGTAGTGGGAGAGTCTAGGACCAGAGGAGACAGATAGAGTGGATGTGGAGAGGATACATCCTATAGTGGGGTCTCTGGGACCAGAGCACACAGATTGAATGGATGTGGAGAGGATGTTTCCTGTAGTGGGGGGAGTCTATGACCAGAGGACATAGATGGAGTGGATGTGGAGAGGAAGTTTCCTGTACTGTGGGGAGTCTAGGACCAGAGGACACAGATAGAGTGGATTTGGAGAAGATGTTTCCTGTAATAGGGGAGTCTAGGACCAGAGGACACAGATAGAGTGGATATGGAGTGGATGTTTCCTGTAATGGGGAGACTAGGACTGAGGACACAGATAGAGTTGATGTGGTGCGGATGTTTCCTGTAATGGGGGAGTCTAGGACCAGAGGGCAGAGATAGAATGGAAATGGAGAGGATGTTTCCTGTAGTGAGGTAACCTAGGACCAGGGACACAGATAGAGTGGATATGGAGAGGCTGTTTCCTGTAATGGGGGAGTCTAGGACCAGAGGACACAGATAGAGTGGATATGGAGAGGACGTTTCCTATAGTGGGGGAGACGAGGACCAGAGGACACAGATAGAGTGCATATGTAGAGGATGTTTCCTATAGTTGCGGAGACTAGGACCAGAGGACTCAGATAGAGTGAATGAGGGGAGGATGTCTCCTATATTAGGGGAGACTGGGTCCAGAGGACACAGATAGAGTGGATGTGGAGAGGATGTTTCATATAGTGTGGGTGTCTAGGACCAGAGGACACAGATAGAGTGGATTTGGTGAGGATGTTTCCTGTAATCGGGGAGTCTAGGATTAGAGGACACAGATAGAGTGGATATGGAGAGGATGTTTCCTGTAGTGGGGGAGTCTAGGACCAGAGGACACAAATAGAGTGTATGTGGTGAGGATGTTTCCTGTAATGGCGGAGTCTAGGACCAGAGGACACAGATAGAGTGCATATGGAGAGGATGTTTCCTCTAGTGGGGGAGTCTAGGACCAGAGGGCACAGATAGAGTGGATGTGGAGAGGATGTTTCCTACAGTGGGGGAAGTCTGGGACCAGAGGGCACAGATAGGGTGGATGTGGAGAGGATGATTCCTGTATTGGGGTAGTCTAGGACCAGGGACACAGATAGAGTGGATGTGGAGGGGATGTTTCCTGTAGTCGGGGAGTCTAAGACCAGTGGACACAGATAGAATGGATTAGCAGAGGATGTTTCCTGTACTGGGGGAGTCTAGGACCAGAGGACACAGACAGAGTGCATGTGGAGAGGATGTTTCCTGTAGTCGGGGAGTCTAAGACCAGTTGACACAGATAGAATGGATGTGCAGAGGATGTTTCCTGTACTGGGGGAGTCTAGGACCAGAGGACACAGATAGAGTGGATGTGGAGAGGATGTTTCCTGTAGTGGGGCAGTCTTGGACTAGATGACACCGATGGAGTGGATGTGGAGAGGATGTTTCCTGTAGTGGGAGAGTCTAGGACCACAGGACAGAGATAGAGTGGATATGGAGAGGACTTTTGCTATAGTGGGGAAAGTCAAGGACCAGAGGACACAGATAGAGTGGATGTGGAGAGGATGTTTCCTGTAGTGGGTGGAGTCTAGGACCCGTGTTGATGTGGCGAGGATGTTTCTTGTAGTGGGGTGAGTCTATGACCAGAGGACGCAGATGGAGTGGATGTGGAGAGGAAGTTTCCTGTACTGTGGGGAGTCTAGGACCAGAGGACACAGATAGAGTGGATATGGAGTGGATGTTTCCTGTAATGGGGAGACTAGGACTGAGGACACAGATAGAGTTGATGTGGTGCGGATGTTTCCTGTACTGGGGGAGTCTAGGACCAGAGGACACAGATAGAGTGGATGTGGAGAGGATGTTTCCTGTAGTGGGGCAGTCTTGGACTAGATGACACCGATGGAGTGGATGTGGAGAGGATGTTTCCTGTAGTGGGAGAGTCTAGGACCACAGGACAGAGATAGAGTGGATATGGAGAGGACTTTTGCTATAGTGGGGAAAGTCAAGGACCAGAGGACACAGATAGAGTGGATGTGGAGAGGATGTTTCCTGTAGTGGGTGGAGTCTAGGACCCGTGTTGATGTGGCGAGGATGTTTCTTGTAGTGGGGTGAGTCTATGACCAGAGGACACAGATGGAGTGGATGTGGAGAGGAAGTTTCCTGTACTGTGGGGAGTCTAGGACCAGAGGACACAGATAGAGTGGATATGGAGTGGATGTTTCCTGTAATGGGGAGACTAGGACTGAGGACACAGATAGAGTTGATGTGGTGCGGATGTTTCCTGTAATGGGGGAGTCTAGGACCAGAGGGCAGAGATAGAGTGGATGTGGAGAGGATGTTTCGTGTAATGGGGGAGTCTAGGACCAGAGGACACAGATAGAATGGAAATGGAGAGGATGTTTCCTGTAGTGAGGTAACCTAGTACCAGGGACACAGATAGAGTGGATGTGGAGAGGCTGTTTCCTGTAATGGGGGAGTCTAGGACCAGAGGACACAGATAGAGTGGATATGGAGAGGACGTTTCCTATAGTGGGGGAGTCTAGGACCAGAGGACACAGATTGAGTGCATGTGGAGAAGATGTTTCCTGTACTGGTGGCAGTCTAGGACCAGGGTGCACAGAATGAGTGGATGTGGAGAGGATATTTCCTGTAGTGGGGGGAGTCTAGGACCAGGGGACACAGATAGAGTGGATGTGGAGAAGATGTTTCCTGTAGTGGGGAAGACTAGGACCAGAGGACACCGGTAGAGTGGATATGAAGAGGATGTTTCCTATAGTGGGGGAGTCTAGGACCAGAGGACAAAGATAGAGTGGATATGGAGATGATGTTTCCTGTAGTGGGAGGGTCTTGGACTAGTGGACACAGATGGAGTGGATGTAGAGAGGATGTTTCCTGTAGTGCAAGGGTCTAGGACCATAGGACAGAGATAGAGTGGATATGGACAGGATGTTTCCTATAGTGGGGAATGTCTAGGACCAGAGGACACACATTCAGTGGGTATGGAGAGGAAGTTTCCTGTAGTGTGGCAGTCTAGGACCAGGGACACAGATAGAGTGGAAGTGAAGAGGTTGTTTCCTGTAATGGAGGAGTCTTGGACCAGAGGACAGAGATAGAGTGGATATGGAGAGGACGTTTCATATAGTGGAGAAGACTAGGATCAGAGGACACAGATAGAGTGGATATGGAGAGGATGTTTCCTACAGTTGCGGAGACTAGGACCAGAGGACACAGATAGAGTGATTTGGAGAGGATATTTCCTATATTGGTGGAGACTGGGACCAGAGGACACAGATAGAGTGGATATGGAGAGGATGTTTCCTGTAATGGTGACGTCTAGGACCAAAGGACACAGATACAATGGATATGGAGCGGATGTTTCCTATAGTGGGGGAGTCTAGGACCAGAGGACACAGATAGAGTAGATATGGAGAGGTTGTTTCCTGTAATGGGGGAGTCTAGGAACAGAGGACACAGATAGAGTGGATATGGAGAGGACGTTTCCTATAGTGTGGGAGACTAGGACCAGAGGACACAGACAGAGTGGATATGAAGAGGATGTTTCCAATAGTCGGGGAGTCTAGGACCAGAGGACACAGATAGAGTAGATATGGAGAGGTTGTTTCCTGTAATGGGGGAGTCTAGGACCAGAGGACACAGATAGAGTGGATGTGGAGAGGATGTTTCCTGTAGTGGGGCAGTCTTGGACTAGATGACACCGATGGAGTGGATGTGGAGAGGATGTTTCCTGTAGTGGGAGAGTCTAGGACCACAGGACAGAGATAGAGTGGATATGGAGAGGACTTTTGCTATAGTGGGGAAAGTCAAGGACCAGAGGACGCAGATAGAGTGGATGTGGAGAGGATGTTTCCTGTAGTGGGTGGAGTCTAGGACCCGTGTTGATGTGGCGAGGATGTTTCTTGTAGTGGGGTGAGTCTAGGACCAGAGGTCACAGATAGAGTGGATGTGGAGAGGATGTTTCCTACAGTGGGGAAAGTCTGGGACCAGAGGGTACAGATAGAGTGGATGTGGAGAGGATGATTTCTATACTGTGGGAGACTAGGACCAGAGGACACAGACAGAGTGGATATGAAGAGGATGTTTCCTATAGTCGGGGAGTCTAGGACCAGAGGACACAGATGGAATGGATGTGCAGAGGATGTTTCCTGTACTGGGGGAGTCTAGGACCAGAGGACACAGACAGAGTGCATGTGGAGAGGATGTTTCCTGAAGTGGGGTGAGTCTAGGACCAGGGACACAGATAGAGAGGATGTGGAGAGGATGTTTCCTGTAATGGGAGAGTCTAGGAATAGAGGAAACAGATAGAGTGGATATGGAGAGGACGTTTCCTATAGTGTGGGAGACTAGGACCAGAGGACACAGACAGAGTGGATATGAAGGGGATGTTTCCAATAGTCGGGGAGTCTAGGACCAGAGGACACAGATAGAGTGGATATGGAGAGGATGTTTCCTGTAGTGGGAGAGTCTAGGACCACAGGACAGAGATAGATTGGATATGGAGAGGACTTTTCCTATAGTGGGGAAAGTCAAGGACCAGAGGACACAGATAGAGTGGATGTGGAGAGGATGTTTCCTGTAGTGGGTGGAGTCTAGGACCCGTGTTGATGTGGCGAGGATGTTTCTTGTAGTGGGGTGAGTCTAGGACCAGAGGTCACAGATAGAATGGATGTGGAGAGGATGTTTCCGATTGTGGGGGAGTCTAGGACCAGAGACCACAGATAGAGTGGATACGGAGAGGATGTTTTCTGTAGTGGTAGAGTCTAGGACCAGAGGACACAGATATAGTGGATGTGGAGAGGATGTTTCCTACAGTGGGGAAAGTCTGGGACCAGAGGGCACAGCTAGAGTGGATGTGGAGAGGATGATTCCTATACTGTGGGAGACTAGGACCAGAGGACACAGACAGAGTGGATATGAAGAGGATGTTTCCTATAGTCGGGGAGTCTAGGACCAGAGGACACAGATAGCGTGGATATGGAGAGGATGTTTCCTGTAGTGGGAGAGTCTAGGACCATAGGACAGAGATAGAGTGGATATGGACAGGATTTTTCCTATATTGGGGAAAGTCTAGGACCAGAGGACATAGATAGAGTGACTGTGGAGAGGATGTTTCCTGTAGTGGGGGGAGTCTAGGATCTGAGGACACAGATAGACTGAATGTGGACAGGATGTTTCCTGTAGTTGGGGGGAGTCTAGGACCTGAGGTCACAGATAGACTGGATGTGGAAATGTTTCCTGTAGTGGGAGAGTCTAGGACCAGAGGAGACAGATAGAGTGGATGTGGAGAGGATATATCCTATAGTGGGGTCTCTGGGACCAGAGCACACAGATTGAATGGATGTGGAGAGGATGTTTCCTGTAGTGGGGGGAGTCTATGACCAGAGGACACAGATGGAGTGGATGTGGAGAGGAAGTTTCCTGTACTGTGGGGAGTCTAGGACCAGAGGACACAGATAGAGTGGATTTGGAGAGGATGTTTCCTGTAGTGAGGTAACCTAGGACCAGGGACACAGATAGAGTAGATATGGAGAGGCTGTTTCCTGTAATGGGGGAGTCTAGGACCAGAGGACACAGATAGAGTGGATATGGAGAGGACGTTTCCTATAGTGGGGGAGATTAGGACCAGAGGACACAGATAGAGTGCATATGTAGAGGATGTTTCCTATAGTTGCGGAGACTAGGACCAGAGGACACAGATAGAGTGGATGAGGGGAGGATATTTCCTATATTACGGGAGACTGGGTCCAGAGGACATAGATAGAGTGGATGTGGAGAGGATGTTTCATATAGTGTGGGTGTCTAGGACCAGAGGACAGAGATAGAGTGGATGTTTCTTGTAGTGGGGGAGTCTAGGTCCAGAGGACACAGATAGAGTGGATACGGAGAGGATGTTTCCTGTAGTGGTAGAGTCTAGGACCAGAGGACACAGATATAGTGGATGTGGAGAGGATGTTTTCTACAGTGGGGGAAGTCTAGGACCAGAGGGCACAGATAGAGTGGATGTGGAGAGGATGATTCCTGTAGTGTGGGGAGTCTAGGACCAGAGGACACAGATATAGTGGATATGGAGAGGAAGTTTCCTGTAGAGGGGGAGTCCAGGACCAGGGACACAGATAGAGTGGATGTGGAGAGGATTTTTCCACTAATGGGGGAGTCTAGGACCAGAGGACACAGATAGAGTGGATATGAATAGTATGTTTCCTCCAGTATGGGAGTCTAGGACCAGAGGACACAGATAGAGTGGATGTTGAGAGGATGTTTCCTGTAGTGGGGGAGTCCAGGACCAGGGTGCTTGATAGAGTGGATGTGGAGAGGATATTTCCTGTAGTGGGGGGAGTCTAGCACCAGAGGTCACACATTCAGTGGATATTGAGAGGAAGTTTCTTGTAGTGTTGGAGTCTAGGACCAGGGACCCAGATAGAGTGGATGTGGAGAAGATCATTCCTGTAATGGAGGAGTCTAGGAGCAGAGGACACAGATAGAGTGGATATGGAGAGGACGTTTCCTATAGTGGGGAAGACTAGAACCAGAGGACACAGATAGAGTGTATATGGAGAGGATGTTTCCTGTAATGGGGACGTCTAGGACCAAAGGACACAGATACAATGGATATGGAGCGGATGTTTCATGTAGTGGGGGAGTCTAGGACCAGAGGACACAGATAGAATGGAAATGGAGAGGATGTTTCCTGTGGTGGGGTAGCCTAGGACCAGGGATACAGATAGAGTGGATATGGAGAGGACGTTTCATATAGTGGAGAAGACTAGGATCAGAGGACACAGATAGAGTGGATATGGAGAGGATGTTTCCTACAGTTGCGGAGACTAGGACCAGAGGACACAGATAGAGTGATTTGGAGAGGATATTTCCTATATTGGGGGAGACTGGGACCAGAGGACACAGATAGAGTGGATATGGAGAGGATGTTTCCTGTAATGGTGACGTCTAGGACCAAAGGACACAGATACAATGGATATGGAGCGGATGTTTCCTATAGTGGGGGAGTCTAGGACCAGAGGACACAGATAGAGTAGATATGGAGAGGTTGTTTCCTGTAATGGGGGAGTCTAGGAACAGAGGACACAGATAGAGTGGATATGGAGAGGACGTTTCCTATAGTGTGGGAGACTAGGACCAGAGGACACAGACAGAGTGGATATGAAGAGGATGTTTCCAATAGTCGGGGAGTCTAGGACCAGAGGACACAGATAGAGTAGATATGGAGAGGTTGTTTCCTGTAATGGGGGAGTCTAGGACCAGAGGACACAGATAGAGTGGATGTGGAGAGGATGTTTCCTGTAGTGGGGCAGTCTTGGACTAGATGACACCGATGGAGTGGATGTGGAGAGGATGTTTCCTGTAGTGGGAGAGTCTAGGACCACAGGACAGAGATAGAGTGGATATGGAGAGGACTTTTGCTATAGTGGGGAAAGTCAAGGACCAGAGGACGCAGATAGCGTGGATGTGGAGTGGATGTTTCCTGTAGTGGGTGGAGTCTAGGACCCGTGTTGATGTGGCGAGGATGTTTCTTGTAGTGGGGTGAGTCTAGGACCAGAGGTCACAGATAGAGTGGATGTGGAGAGGATGTTTCCTACAGTGGGGAAAGTCTGGGACCAGAGGGTACAGATAGAGTGGATGTGGAGAGGATGATTTCTATACTGTGGGAGACTAGGACCAGAGGACACAGACAGAGTGGATATGAAGAGGATGTTTCCTATAGTCGGGGAGTCTAGGACCAGAGGACACAGATGGAATGGATGTGCAGAGGATGTTTCCTGTACTGGGGGAGTCTAGGACCAGAGGACAGAGATAGAGTGGATGTTTCTTGTAGTGGGGGAGTCTAGGTCCAGAGGACACAGATAGAGTGGATACGGAGAGGATGTTTCCTGTAGTGGTAGAGTCTAGGACCAGAGGACACAGATATAGTGGATGTGGAGAGGATGTTTTCTACAGTGGGGGAAGTCTAGGACCAGAGGGCACAGATAGAGTGGATGTGGAGAGGATGATTCCTGTAGTGTGGGGAGTCTAGGACCAGAGGACACAGATATAGTGGATATGGAGAGGAAGTTTCCTGTAGAGGGGGAGTCCAGGACCAGGGACACAGATAGAGTGGATGTGGAGAGGATTTTTCCACTAATGGGGGAGTCTAGGACCAGAGGACACAGATAGAGTGGATATGAATAGTATGTTTCCTCCAGTATGGGAGTCTAGGACCAGAGGACACAGATAGAGTGGATGTTGAGAGGATGTTTCCTGTAGTGGGGGAGTCCAGGACCAGGGTGCTTGATAGAGTGGATGTGGAGAGGATATTTCCTGTAGTGGGGGGAGTCTAGCACCAGAGGTCACACATTCAGTGGATATTGAGAGGAAGTTTCTTGTAGTGTTGGAGTCTAGGACCAGGGACCCAGATAGAGTGGATGTGGAGAAGATCATTCCTGTAATGGAGGAGTCTAGGAGCAGAGGACACAGATAGAGTGGATATGGAGAGGACGTTTCCTATAGTGGGGAAGACTAGAACCAGAGGACACAGATAGAGTGTATATGGAGAGGATGTTTCCTGTAATGGGGACGTCTAGGACCAAAGGACACAGATACAATGGATATGGAGCGGATGTTTCATGTAGTGGGGGAGTCTAGGACCAGAGGACACAGATAGAATGGAAATGGAGAGGATGTTTCCTGTGGTGGGGTAGCCTAGGACCAGGGATACAGATAGAGTGGATATGGAGAGGACGTTTCATATAGTGGAGAAGACTAGGATCAGAGGACACAGATAGAGTGGATATGGAGAGGATGTTTCCTACAGTTGCGGAGACTAGGACCAGAGGACACAGATAGAGTGATTTGGAGAGGATATTTCCTATATTGGGGGAGACTGGGACCAGAGGACACAGATAGAGTGGATATGGAGAGGATGTTTCCTGTAATGGTGACGTCTAGGACCAAAGGACACAGATACAATGGATATGGAGCGGATGTTTCCTATAGTGGGGGAGTCTAGGACCAGAGGACACAGATAGAGTAGATATGGAGAGGTTGTTTCCTGTAATGGGGGAGTCTAGGAACAGAGGACACAGATAGAGTGGATATGGAGAGGACGTTTCCTATAGTGTGGGAGACTAGGACCAGAGGACACAGACAGAGTGGATATGAAGAGGATGTTTCCAATAGTCGGGGAGTCTAGGACCAGAGGACACAGATAGAGTAGATATGGAGAGGTTGTTTCCTGTAATGGGGGAGTCTAGGACCAGAGGACACAGATAGAGTGGATGTGGAGAGGATGTTTCCTGTAGTGGGGCAGTCTTGGACTAGATGACACCGATGGAGTGGATGTGGAGAGGATGTTTCCTGTAGTGGGAGAGTCTAGGACCACAGGACAGAGATAGAGTGGATATGGAGAGGACTTTTGCTATAGTGGGGAAAGTCAAGGACCAGAGGACGCAGATAGCGTGGATGTGGAGTGGATGTTTCCTGTAGTGGGTGGAGTCTAGGACCCGTGTTGATGTGGCGAGGATGTTTCTTGTAGTGGGGTGAGTCTAGGACCAGAGGTCACAGATAGAGTGGATGTGGAGAGGATGTTTCCTACAGTGGGGAAAGTCTGGGACCAGAGGGTACAGATAGAGTGGATGTGGAGAGGATGATTTCTATACTGTGGGAGACTAGGACCAGAGGACACAGACAGAGTGGATATGAAGAGGATGTTTCCTATAGTCGGGGAGTCTAGGACCAGAGGACACAGATGGAATGGATGTGCAGAGGATGTTTCCTGTACTGGGGGAGTCTAGGACCAGAGGACACAGACAGAGTGCATGTGGAGAGGATGTTTCCTGAAGTGGGGTGAGTCTAGGACCAGGGACACAGATAGAGAGGATGTGGAGAGGATGTTTCCTGTAATGGGAGAGTCTAGGAATAGAGGAAACAGATAGAGTGGATATGGAGAGGACGTTTCCTATAGTGTGGGAGACTAGGACCAGAGGACACAGACAGAGTGGATATGAAGGGGATGTTTCCAATAGTCGGGGAGTCTAGGACCAGAGGACACAGATAGAGTGGATATGGAGAGGATGTTTCCTGTAGTGGGAGAGTCTAGGACCACAGGACAGAGATAGATTGGATATGGAGAGGACTTTTCCTATAGTGGGGAAAGTCAAGGACCAGAGGACACAGATAGAGTGGATGTGGAGAGGATGTTTCCTGTAGTGGGTGGAGTCTAGGACCCGTGTTGATGTGGCGAGGATGTTTCTTGTAGTGGGGTGAGTCTAGGACCAGAGGTCACAGATAGAATGGATGTGGAGAGGATGTTTCCGATTGTGGGGGAGTCTAGGACCAGAGACCACAGATAGAGTGGATACGGAGAGGATGTTTTCTGTAGTGGTAGAGTCTAGGACCAGAGGACACAGATATAGTGGATGTGGAGAGGATGTTTCCTACAGTGGGGAAAGTCTGGGACCAGAGGGCACAGCTAGAGTGGATGTGGAGAGGATGATTCCTATACTGTGGGAGACTAGGACCAGAGGACACAGACAGAGTGGATATGAAGAGGATGTTTCCTATAGTCGGGGAGTCTAGGACCAGAGGACACAGATAGCGTGGATATGGAGAGGATGTTTCCTGTAGTGGGAGAGTCTAGGACCATAGGACAGAGATAGAGTGGATATGGACAGGATTTTTCCTATATTGGGGAAAGTCTAGGACCAGAGGACATAGATAGAGTGACTGTGGAGAGGATGTTTCCTGTAGTGGGGGGAGTCTAGGATCTGAGGACACAGATAGACTGAATGTGGACAGGATGTTTCCTGTAGTTGGGGGGAGTCTAGGACCTGAGGTCACAGATAGACTGGATGTGGAAATGTTTCCTGTAGTGGGAGAGTCTAGGACCAGAGGAGACAGATAGAGTGGATGTGGAGAGGATATATCCTATAGTGGGGTCTCTGGGACCAGAGCACACAGATTGAATGGATGTGGAGAGGATGTTTCCTGTAGTGGGGGGAGTCTATGACCAGAGGACACAGATGGAGTGGATGTGGAGAGGAAGTTTCCTGTACTGTGGGGAGTCTAGGACCAGAGGACACAGATAGAGTGGATTTGGAGAGGATGTTTCCTGTAGTGAGGTAACCTAGGACCAGGGACACAGATAGAGTAGATATGGAGAGGCTGTTTCCTGTAATGGGGGAGTCTAGGACCAGAGGACACAGATAGAGTGGATATGGAGAGGACGTTTCCTATAGTGGGGGAGATTAGGACCAGAGGACACAGATAGAGTGCATATGTAGAGGATGTTTCCTATAGTTGCGGAGACTAGGACCAGAGGACACAGATAGAGTGGATGAGGGGAGGATATTTCCTATATTACGGGAGACTGGGTCCAGAGGACATAGATAGAGTGGATGTGGAGAGGATGTTTCATATAGTGTGGGTGTCTAGGACCAGAGGACAGAGATAGAGTGGATGTTTCTTGTAGTGGGGGAGTCTAGGTCCAGAGGACACAGATAGAGTGGATACGGAGAGGATGTTTCCTGTAGTGGTAGAGTCTAGGACCAGAGGACACAGATATAGTGGATGTGGAGAGGATGTTTTCTACAGTGGGGGAAGTCTAGGACCAGAGGGCACAGATAGAGTGGATGTGGAGAGGATGATTCCTGTAGTGTGGGGAGTCTAGGACCAGAGGACACAGATATAGTGGATATGGAGAGGAAGTTTCCTGTAGAGGGGGAGTCCAGGACCAGGGACACAGATAGAGTGGATGTGGAGAGGATTTTTCCACTAATGGGGGAGTCTAGGAACAGAGGACACAGATAGAGTGGATATGAATAGTATGTTTCCTCCAGTGTGGGAGTCTAGGACCAGAGGACACAGATAGAGTGGATGTTGAGAGGATGTTTCCTGTAGTGGGGGAGTCCAGGACCAGGGTGCTTGATAGAGTGGATGTGGAGAGGATATTTCCTGTAGTGGGGGGAGTCTAGCACCAGAGGTCACACATTCAGTGGATATTGAGAGGAAGTTTCTTGTAGTGTTGGAGTCTAGGACCAGGGACCCAGATAGAGTGGATGTGGAGAAGATCATTCCTGTAATGGAGGAGTCTAGGAGCAGAGGACACAGATAGAGTGGATATGGAGAGGACGTTTCCTATAGTGGGGAAGACTAGAACCAGAGGACACAGATAGAGTGTATATGGAGAGGATGTTTCCTGTAATGGGGACGTCTAGGACCAAAGGACACAGATACAATGGATATGGAGCGGATGTTTCATGTAGTGGGGGAGTCTAGGACCAGAGGACACAGATAGAATGGAAATGGAGAGGATGTTTCCTGTGGTGGGGTAGCCTAGGACCAGGGATACAGATAGAGTGGATGTGGAGAGGATGTTTCCTGTAACGGGGGAGTCTCGGACCAGAAGACAAAGATAGAGTATATATGGAGAGGACGTTTCCGATTTTGGGGGAGACTAGGACCAGAGGACACAGATAGAGTGTATATGACGAGGACGATTCCTATTGTGGGGGAGACTAGGACCAGAGGGCACAGATAGACTGGATGTGGACAGGATGTTTCCTGTAATGGGGGAGTCTAGGACCAGAGGACACAGATAGAGTGGAAATGGAGAGGATGTTTCCTGTAGTGTGGGGGGTGGGTGGTCTCGGATCAGAGGACACAGATGGAGTAGATATGGAGAGGATGTTTCCTCTAGTGGGGGAGTCAAGGAACAGAGGGCACAGATAGAGTGGAAATGGAGAGGATGTTTCCTGTAGTGTGGTAGTCTAGGACCAGGGACACAGATAGAGAGGATGTGGAGAGGATGTTTCCTGTAATGGGGGAGTCTAGGAACAGAGGACACAGATAGACTGGATATGAAGAGGATGTTTCCTATAGTCGGCGAGTCTAGGACCAGAGGACACAGATAGAGTGGATATGGAGAGGATGTTTCCTGTAGTGGGAGAGTCTAGGTCCATAGGACAGAGATAGGGTGGATATGGACAGGATGTTTCCTATAGTGGGGAAAGTCCAGGACCAGAGGACATAGTTAGAGTGACTGTGGAGAGGATTTTTCCTGTAGTGAGGGGAGTCTAGCGCCAAAAGGCACAGAGAGGGTGGATACGGAGAGGATGTTTCTTGTAGTGGGGGGTGTCTTGGATCTGAGGACACAGATAGACTGAATGTGGAGAAGATGTTTCCTGTAGTGGGGGGAGTCTAGGACCCGAGGTCACAGATAGAGTGGACGTGGAGATGTTTCCTGTAATGGGAGAGTCTAGGATCAGAGGAGACAGATAGAGTGGATATGGAGAGGTTGTTTACTGTAGTGGGGGAGTCTCGGACCAGAGGACACAGATAGAGTGGATATGGAGAGTATGTTTCCTGTAATGGGGAGTCCAGGACTGAGGACACAGATAGAGTGGATGTGGTGCGGATGTTTCCTGTAATGGGATAGTCTAGGAACAGAGGACACAGATAGAGTGGATGTGGTGCGGATGTTTCCTGTAATGGGGGAGTCTAGGACCAGAGGACACAGATAGAGTGGATATGGAGAGGATGTTTACTGTAGTGGGGGAGTCTCGGACCTGAGGACAGAGATAGAGTGAATGTGGAGAGGATGTTTCGTGTAACGGGGGAGTCTAGGACCAGAGGACACAGATAGAATGGAAATGGAGAGGATGTTTCCTGTAGTGGGGTAGCCTAGGACCAGGGATGCAGATAGAGTGGATGTGGAGAGGATGTTTCCTGTAACGGGGGAGTCTCGGACCAGAGGACACAGATAGAGTGGATATGGAGAGGACGTTTCCGATTTTGGGGGAGACTAGGACCAGAGGACACAGATATAGTGGATATGACGAGGACGTTTCCTATTGTGGGGGAGGCTAGGACCAGAGGGCACAGATCGAGTGGATATCGAGAGGATGTTTCCTGTAATGGGGGAGTCTAGGACCAGAGGACACAGATAGAGTGGACGTGGAGAGGATGTTTCCTGTAGTTGGGGAGTCTAGGACCAGAGGACACAGATCGAGTGGATATGGAGAGGATGTTTCCTGTAATGGGGGAGTCTAGGACCAGAGGACACAGATAGAGTGCATATGTAGAGGATGTTTCCTATAGTTGCGGAGACTAGGACCAGAGGACACTGATAGAGTGGATGTGGAGAGGATGTTTCCTATAGTGTGGGTGTCTGGGACCAGAGGACACAGATAGAGTGGATGTAGAGAGGATGTCTCATACAGTGGGGGAAGTCTAGGACCAGAGGACAAAGGTAGAGTGGATGTGGAGAGGATGTTTCCTGTAGTGGGGGAGTCTAGGACCAGAGGACACAGATAGAGTGGATGTAGAGAGGATGTTTCCTGTAGTGGGGGAGTCTTGGACCAGAGGACACAGATAGAGTGGATGTGGTGAGGATGTTTCCTGTAATGGGGGAGTCTAGGACCAGAGGACACAGATAGAGTGGATATGGAGAGGATGTTTCCTGTAATGGGGGAGTCTAGGACCAGAGGACACAGATAGAGTGGATATGGAGAGGATGTTTCCTGTAATGGGGGAGTCTAGGACCAAAGGACACAGATAGAGTGGATATGGAGAGGACGTTTCCTATTGTGGGGGAGACTGGGACCAGAAGGCACAGATAGAGTGGATGTGGACAGGATGTTTCCTGTAATGGGGGAGACTAGGACCAGAGGACACAGATAGAGTGGATATGGAGAGGATGTTTACTGTAGTGGGGGAGTCTCGAACCTGAGGACAGAGATAGAGTGAATGTGGAGAGGATGTTTCGTGTAATGGGGGAGTCTAGGACCAGAGGACACAGATAGAATGGAAATGGAGAGGATGTTTCCTGTAACGGGGGACTCTCGGACCAGAGGACACAGATAGAGTAGATATGAAGAGGACGTTTCCGATTTTGGGGGAGACTAGGACCAGAGGACACAGATAGAGTGGATATGACGAGGACGATTCCTATTGTAGGGGAGACTAGGACCAGACGGCACAGATAGACTGGATGTGGACAGGATGTTTCCTGTAATGGGGGAGTCTAGAACCAGAGGACACAGATAGAGTGGAAATGGAGAGGATGTTTCCTGTAGTGTGGGGGGTGGGTTGGTCTCGGATCAGAGGAGACAGATGGAGTAGATATGGAGAGGATGTTTCCTCTAGTGGGGGAGTCCAGGAACAGAGGGCACAGATAGAGTGGATATGGAGAGGATGTTTCCTGTAGTGTGGTAGTCTAGGACCAGGGACACAGATAGAGAGGATGTGGAGAGGATGTTTCCTGTAGTGGGAGAGTCTAGGTCAATAGGACAGAGATAGGGTGGATATGGACAGGATGTTTCCTATAGTGGGGAAAGTCCAGGACCAGAGGACATGGTTAGAGTGACTGTGGAGAGGATTTTTCCCGTAGTGAGGGGAGTCTAGAGCCAAAAGGCACAGATAGGGTGGATACGGAGAGGATGTTTCTTGTAGCGGGGGGAGTCTAGGATCTGAGGAAACAGACAGACTGAATGTGGAGAAGATGTTTCCTGTAGTGGGGGGAGTCTAGGACCCGAGGTCACAGATAGAATGGAAATGGAGAGGATGTTTCCTGTAGTGGGGTAGCCTAGGACCAGGGATACAGATAGAGTGGATGTGGAGAGGATGTCTCCTGTAACGGGGGAGTCTCGGACCAGAGGACACAGATAGAGTGGATATGGAGAGGACGTTTCCGATTTTGGGGGAGACTAGGACCAGAGGACACAGATATAGTCGATATGACGAGGACGTTTCCTATTGTGGGGGAGACTAGGACCAGAGGGCACAGATCGAGTGGATATGGAGAGGATGTTTCCTGTAATGGAGGAGTCTAGGACCAGAGGACACAGATAGAGTGGATGTGGAGAAGATTTTTCCTGTAGTGGGGGAGTCTAGGACCAGAGGACACAGATAGAGTGGATATGGAGGGGACGTTTCTTATAGTGAGGGAGACTAGGACCAGAGGACACAGATAGAGTGCATATGTCGAGGATGTTTCCTATAGTTGCGGAGACTAGGACCAGAGGACACTGATAGAGTGGATGTGGAGAGGATGTTTCCTATAGTGTGGGTGTCTAGGACCAGAGGACACAGATAGAGTGGATGTAGAGAGGATGTCTCATACAGTGGGGGAAGTCTAGGACCAGAGGACAAAGGTAGAGTGGATGTGGTGCGGATGTTTCCTGTAGTGGGGGAGTCTAGGACCAGAGGACACAGATAGAGTGGATGTGGAGAGGATGTTTCCTGTAGTGGGGGAGTCTTGGACCAGAGGACACAGATAGAGTGGATGTGGTGAGGATGTTTCCTGTAATGGGGGAGTCTAGGACCAGAGGACACAGATAGAGTGGATATGGAGAGGATGTTTCCTGTAATGGGGGAGTCTAGGACCAGAGGACACAGATAGAGTGGATATGGAGAGGACGTTTCCGATTTTGGGGGAGACTAGGACCAGAGGACACAGATAGAGTGGATATGGAGAGGATGTTTACTGCAGTGGGGGAGTCTCGAACCTGAGGACAGAGATAGAGTGAATGTGGAGAGGATGTTTCGTGTAATGGGGGAGTCTAGGTCAATAGGACAGAGATAGGGTGGATATGGACAGGATGTTTCCTATAGTGGGGAAAGTCCAGGACCAGAGGACATAGTTAGAGTGACTGTGGAGAGGATTTTTCCTGTAGTGAGGGGAGTCTAGCGCCAAAAGGCACAGATAGGGTGGATACGGAGAGGATGTTTCTTGTAGTGGGGGGAGTCTAGGATCTGAGGACACAGACAGACTGAATGTGGAGAAGATGTTTCCTGTAGTGGGGGGAGTCTAGGACCCGAGGTCACAGATAGAGTGGACGTGGAGATGTTTCCTGTAGTGGGAGAGTCTAGGACCAGAGGAGACAGATAGAGTGGATATGGAGAGGATGTTTACTGTAGTGGGGGAGTCTCGGAACAGAGGACACAGATAGAGTGGATATGGAGAGTATGTTTCCTGTAATGGGGAGTCTAGGACTGAGGACACAGATGGAGTGGATGTGGTGCGGATGTTTCCTGTAATGGGATAGTCGAGGAACAGAGGACACAGATAGAGTGGATGTGGTGCGGATGTTTCCTGTAATGGGGGAGTCTAGTACCAGAAGACACAGATAGAGTGGATATGGAGAGGATGTTTACTGTACTGGGGGAGTCTAGGACCAGAGGACACAGATAGAGTGGACGTGGAGAGGATGTTTCCTGTAGTTGGGGAGTCTAGGACCAGAGGACACAGATAGAGTGGATGTGGAGAAGATTTTTCCTGTAGTGGGGGAGTCTAGGACCAGAGGACACAGATAGAGTGGATATGGAGAGGACGTTTCTTATAGTGGGGGAGACTAGGACCAGAGGGCACAGATAGAATCGATATGGACAGGATGTTTCCTGTAATGGGGGAGTCTAGGACCAGAGGACACAGATAGAGTGGATATGGAGAGGATGTTTACTGTACTGGGGGAGTCTCGGACCTGAGGACAGAGATAGAATGAATGTGGAGAGGATGTTTCGTGTAATGGGGTAGCCTAGGACCAGGGATACAGATAGAGTGGATGTGGAGAGGATGTTTCCTGTAACGGGGGAGTCTCGGACCAGAGGACACAGATAGAGTAGATATGGAGAGGACGTTTCCGATTTTGGGGGAGACTAGGAGCAGAGGACAGAGATAGAGTGGATATGACGAGGACGATTCCTATTGTGGGGGATACTAGGACCAGAGGGCACAGATAGACTGGATGTGGACAGGATGTTTCCTGTAATGGGGGAGTCTAGGACCAGAGGACACAGATAGAGTGGACGTGGAGAGGATGTTTCCTGTAGTTGGGGAGTCTAGGACCAGAGGACACAGATCGAGTCGATATGGAGAGGATGTTTCCTGTAATGGGGGAGTCTAGGACCAGAGGACACAGATAGAGTGGATGTGGAGAAGATTTTTCCTATAGTGGAGGAGTCTAGGACCAGAGGACACAGATAGAGTGGATATGGAGAGGACGTTTCTTATAGTGGGGGAGACTAGGACCAGAGGACACAGATAGAGTGCATATGTAGAGGATGTTTCCTATAGTTGCGGAGACTAGGACCAGTGGACACAGACAGAGTGGATGTGGAGAGGATGTTTCCCAGAGTGTGGGTGTCTAGGACCAGAGGACACAGATAGAGTGGATGTGGAGAGGATGTCTCATACAGTGGGGGAAGTCTGGGACCAGAGGACACAGGTAGAGTGGATGTGGAGAGGATGTTTCCTGTAGTGGGGGAGTGTAGGACCAGAGGACTCAGATAGAGTGGATGTGGAGAGGATGTTTCCTGTAGTGGGGGAGTTTAGGACCAGAGGACACAGATAGAGTGGATATGGAGAGGATGTTTCCTGTAACGGGGGAGTCTAGGACCAGAGGACACAGATAGAGTGGATATGGAGAGGATGTTTCCTCTAGTGGGGGAGTCTAGGGCCAGAGGACACAGACAGAGTGGATAGGGAGAGGATGTTACCTGTTGTGGGGTAGTCTAGGACGAGGGACACAGATAGAGTGGATGTGGAGGGGATGTTTCCTGTATTCGGGGAGTCTGGGACCAGTGGACACAGATAGAATGGATTTGCAGAGGATGTTTCCTGTACTGGGGGAGTCTAGGACCAGAGGACACAGACAGAGTCAATGTGGAGAGGATGTTTCCTGAAGTGGGGGGAGTCTAGGACCAGAGGACACAGATTGAGTGCATGTGGAGAAGATGTTTCCTGTACTGGGGGCAGTCTAGGACCAGGGTGCACAGAATGAGTGGATGTGGAGAGGATATTTCCTGTAGTGGGGGGAGTCTAGGACCAGGGGACACAGATAGAGTGGATGTGGAGAAGATGTTTCCTGTAGTGGGGAAGACTAGGACCAGAGGACACCGGTAGAGTGGATATGAAGAGGATGTTTCCTATAGTGGGGGAGTCTAGGACCAGAGGACAAAGATAGAGTGGATATGGAGATGATGTTTCCTGTAGTGGGAGGGTCTTGGACTAGTGGACACAGATGGAGTGGATGTGGAGAGGATGTTTCCTGTAGTGCAAGGGTCTAGGACCATAGGACAGAGATAGAGTGGATATGGACAGGATGTTTCCTATAGTGGGGAAAGTCTAGGACCAGAGGACACACATTCAGTGGGTATGGAGAGGAAGTTTCCTGTAGCGTGGCAGTCTAGGACCAGGGACACAGATAGAGTGGAAGTGAAGAGGTTGTTTCCTGTAATGGAGGAGTCTTGGACCAGAGGACAGAGATAGAGTGGATATGGAGAGGACGTTTCATATAGTGGGGAAGACTAGGATCAGAGGACACAGATAGAGTGATTTGGAGAGGATATTTCCTATATTGGGGGAGACTGGGACCAGAGGACACAGATAGAGTGGATATGGAGAGGATGTTTCCTGTAATGGTGACGTCTAGGACCAAAGGACACAGATACAATGGATATGGAGCGGATGTTTCCTATAGTGGGGGAGTCTAGGACCAGAGGACACAGATAGAGTAGATATGGAGAGGATGTTTCCTCTAGTGGGGGAGAATAGGACCAGAGGGCACAGATAGAGTGGATATGGAGAGGATGTTTCCTGTAGTGGGGTAGTCTAGGACCAGGAACACAGATAGAGAGGATGTGGAGAGGTTGTTTCCTGTAATGGGTGAGTCTAGGAACAGAGGACACAGATAGAGTGGATATGGAGAGGACGTTTCCTATAGTGTGGGAGACTAGGACCAGAGGACACAGACAGAGTGGATATGAAGAGGATGTTTCCAATAGTCGGGGAGTCTAGGACCAGAGGACACAAATAGAGTGGATGTGGAGAGCATGTTTCCTGTAGTGGGGCAGTCTTGGACTAGATGACACCGATGGAGTGGATGTGGAGAGGATGTTCCCTGTAGTGGGTGGAGTCTAGGACCCGTGTTGATGTGGCGAGGATGTTTCTTGTAGTGGGGTGAGTCTAGGACCAGAGGTCACAGATAGAGTGGATGTGGAGAGGATGTTTCCTGTAGTGGGAGAGTCTAGGACCATAGGACAGAGATAGAGTGGTAATGGACAGGATGTTTCCTATAGTGTGGAAAGTCTAGGACCAGAGGACATAGATAGAGTGACTGTGCAGAGGATGTTTCCTGTAGTGGGGGGAGTCTAGGATCTGAGGACACAGATAGACTGAATGTGGAGAGGATGTTCCTGTAGTGGGGGGAATCTAGGACCTGAGGTCACAGATAGAGTGGATGTGGAGATGTTTCCTGTAGTGGGAGAGTCTAGGACCAGAGGAGACAGATAGAGTGGATGTGGAGAGGATATATCCTATAGTGGGGTCTCTGGGACCAGAGCACACAGATAGAGTGGATGTGGAGAGGAAGTTTCCTGTACTGTGGGGAGTCTAGGACTAGAGGACACAGATAGAGTGGATGTGGAGAGGATGTTTCCTGTAATAGGGGAGTCTAGGACCAGAGGAGACAGATAGAGTGGATGTGGAGAGGATACATCCTATAGTGGGGTCTCTGGGACCAGAGCACACAGATTGAATGGATGTGGAGAGGATGTTTCCTGTAGTGGGGGGAGTCTATGACTAGAGGACACAGATGGAGTGGATGTGGAGAGGAAGTTTCCTGTAATAGGGGAGTCTGGGACCAGAGGACACAGATAGAGTGGATATATGTGGATGTTTCCTGTAATGGGGAGACTAGGACTGAGGACACAGATGGAGTTGATGTGGTGCGGATGTTTCCTGTAATGGGGGAGTCTAGGACCAGAGGGCAGAGATAGAGTGGATGTGGAGAGGATGTTTCGTGTAATGGGGGAGTCTAGGACCAGAGGACACAGATAGAATGGAAATGGAGAGGATGTTTCCTGTAGTGAGGTAGCCTAGGACCAGGGACACAGATAGAGTGGATGTGGAGAGGATGTTTCCTGAAGTGGGGTGAGTCTAGGACCAGGGACACAGGAAGAGAGGATGTGGAGAGGATGTTTCCTGTAATGGGGGAGTCTAGGAACAGAGGACACAGATAGAGTGGATATGGAGAGGACGTTTCCTATAGTGTGGGAGACTAGGACCAGAGGACACAGACAGAGTGGATATGAAGAGGATGTTTCCAATAGTCGGGGAGTCTAGGACCAGAGGACACAGATAGAGTGGATGTGGAGAGGATGTTTCCTGCAGTGGGGCAGTCCTGGACTAGATGACACCGATGGAGTGGATGTGGAGAGGATGCTTCCTGTAGTGGGAGAGTCTAGGACCACAGGACAGAGATAGAGTGGATATGGAGAGGACTTTTCCTATAGTGGGGAAAGTCAAGGACCAGAGAGCACAGATAGAGTGGATGTGGAGAGGATGTTTCCTGTAGTGGGTGGAGTCTAGGACCAGTGTTGATGTGGCGAGGATGTTTCTTGTAGCGGGGTGAGTCTAGGACCAGAGGTCACAGATAGAGTGGATGTGGAGAGGATGTTTCCTATTGTGGGGAGTCTAGGACCAGAGAACACAGATAGAGTGGATACGGAGAGGATGTTTCCTGTAGTGGTAGAGTCTAGGACCAGAGGACACAGATATAGTGGATGTGGTGAGGATGTTTCTTACAGTGGGGAAAGTCTGGGACCAGAGGACACAGATAGAGTGGATGTGGAGAGGATGATTCATATACTGTGGGAGACTAGGACCAGAGGACACAGACAGAGTGGATATGAAGAGGATGTTTCCTGTAATAGGGGAGTCTAGGACCAGAGGACACAGATAGAGTGGATATGGAGTGGATGTTTCCTGTAATGGGGAGACTAGGACTGAGGACACAGATAGAGTTGATGTGGTGCGGATGTTTCCTGTAATGGGGGAGTCTAGGACCAGAGGGCAGAGATAGAGTGGATGTGGAGAGGATGTTTCGTGTAATGGGGGAGTCTAGGACCAGAGGACACAGATAGAATGGAAATGGAGAGGATGTTTCCTGTAGTGGGGGGAGTCTATGACTAGAGGACACAGATGGAGTGGATGTGGAGAGGAAGTTTCCTGTACTGTGGGGAGTCTAGGACCAGAGGACACAGATAGAGTGGATTTGGAGAAGATGTTTCCTGTAATAGGGGAGTCTAGGACCAGAGGACACAGATAGAGTGGATATGGAGTGGATGTTTCCTGTAATGGGGAGACTAGGACTGAGGACACAGATAGAGTTGATGTGGTGCGGATGTTTCCTGTAATGGGGGAGTCTAGGACCAGAGGGCAGAGATAGAGTGGATGTGGAGAGGATGTTTCGTGTAATGGGGGAGTCTAGGACCAGAGGACACAGATAGAATGGAAATGGAGAGGATGTTTCCTGTAGTGAGGTAACCTAGGACCAGGGACACAGATAGAGTGGATATGGAGAGGCTGTTTCCTGTAATGGGGGAGTCTAGGACCAGAGGACACAGATAGAGTGGATATGGAGAGGACGTTTCCTATAGTGGGGGAGACGAGGACCAGAGGACACAGATAGAGTGCATATGTAGAGGATGTTTCCTATAGTTGCGGAGACTAGGACCAGAGGACTCAGATAGAGTGAATGAGGGGAGGATGTCTCCTATATTAGGGGAGACTGGGTCCAGAGGACACAGATAGAGTGGATGTGGAGAGGATGTTTCATATAGTGTGGGTGTCTAGGACCAGAGGACACAGATAGAGTGGATTTGGTGAGGATGTTTCCTGTAATCGGGGAGTCTAGGATTAGAGGACACAGATAGAGTGGATATGGAGAGGATGTTTCCTGTAGTGGGGGAGTCTAGGACCAGAGGACACAAATAGAGTGTATGTGGTGAGGATGTTTCCTGTAATGGCGGAGTCTAGGACCAGAGGACACAGATAGAGTGCATATGGAGAGGATGTTTCCTCTAGTGGGGGAGTCTACGACCAGAGGGCACAGATAGAGTGGATGTGGAGAGGATGTTTCCTACAGTGGGGGAAGTCTGGGACCAGAGGGCACAGATAGGGTGGATGTGGAGAGGATGATTCCTGTATTGGGGTAGTCTAGGACCAGGGACACAGATAGAGTGGATGTGGAGGGGATGTTTCCTGTAGTCGGGGAGTCTAAGACCAGTGGACACAGATAGAATGGATTAGCAGAGGATGTTTCCTGTACTGGGGGAGTCTAGGACCAGAGGACACAGACAGAGTGCATGTGGAGAGGATGTTTCCTGTAGTCGGGGAGTCTAAGACCAGTTGACACAGATAGAATGGATGTGCAGAGGATGTTTCCTGTACTGGGGGAGTCTAGGACCAGAGGACACAGATAGAGTGGATGTGGAGAGGATGTTTCCTGTAGTGGGGCAGTCTTGGACTAGATGACACCGATGGAGTGGATGTGGAGAGGATGTTTCCTGTAGTGGGAGAGTCTAGGACCACAGGACAGAGATAGAGTGGATATGGAGAGGACTTTTGCTATAGTGGGGAAAGTCAAGGACCAGAGGACACAGATAGAGTGGATGTGGAGAGGATGTTTCCTGTAGTGGGTGGAGTCTAGGACCCGTGTTGATGTGGCGAGGATGTTTCTTGTAGTGGGGTGAGTCTATGACCAGAGGACACAGATGGAGTGGATGTGGAGAGGAAGTTTCCTGTACTGTGGGGAGTCTAGGACCAGAGGACACAGATAGAGTGGATTTGGAGAAGATGTTTCCTGTAATAGGGGAGTCTAGGACCAGAGGACACAGATAGAGTGGATATGGAGTGGATGTTTCCTGTAATGGGGAGACTAGGACTGAGGACACAGATAGAGTTGATGTGGTGCGGATGTTTCCTGTAATGGGGGAGTCTAGGACCAGAGGGCAGAGATAGAGTGGATGTGGAGAGGATGTTTCGTGTAATGGGGGAGTCTAGGACCAGAGGACACAGATAGAATGGAAATGGAGAGGATGTTTCCTGTAGTGAGGTAACCTAGTACCAGGGACACAGATAGAGTGGATATGGAGAGGCTGTTTCCTGTAATGGGGGAGTCTAGGACCAGAGGACACAGATAGAGTGGATATGGAGAGGACGTTTCCTATAGTGGGGGAGTCTAGGACCAGAGGACACAGATTGAGTGCATGTGGAGAAGATGTTTCCTGTACTGGTGGCAGTCTAGGACCAGGGTGCACAGAATGAGTGGATGTGGAGAGGATATTTCCTGTAGTGGGGGGAGTCTAGGACCAGGGGACACAGATAGAGTGGATGTGGAGAAGATGTTTCCTGTAGTGGGGAAGACTAGGACCAGAGGACACCGGTAGAGTGGATATGAAGAGGATGTTTCCTATAGTGGGGGAGTCTAGGACCAGAGGACAAAGATAGAGTGGATATGGAGATGATGTTTCCTGTAGTGGGAGGGTCTTGGACTAGTGGACACAGATGGAGTGGATGTGGAGAGGATGTTTCCTGTAGTGCAAGGGTCTAGGACCATAGGACAGAGATAGAGTGGATATGGACAGGATGTTTCCTATAGTGGGGAATGTCTAGGACCAGAGGACACACATTCAGTGGGTATGGAGAGGAAGTTTCCTGTAGTGTGGCAGTCTAGGACCAGGGACACAGATAGAGTGGAAGTGAAGAGGTTGTTTCCTGTAATGGAGGAGTCTTGGACCAGAGGACAGAGATAGAGTGGATATGGAGAGGACGTTTCATATAGTGGAGAAGACTAGGATCAGAGGACACAGATAGAGTGGATATGGAGAGGATGTTTCCTACAGTTGCGGAGACTAGGACCAGAGGACACAGATAGAGTGATTTGGAGAGGATATTTCCTATATTGGGGGAGACTGGGACCAGAGGACACAGATAGAGTGGATAGGGAGAGGATGTTTCCTGTAATGGTGACGTCTAGGACCAAAGGACACAGATACAATGGATATGGAGCGGATGTTTCCTATAGTGGGGGAGTCTAGGACCAGAGGACACAGATAGAGTAGATATGGAGAGGTTGTTTCCTGTAATGGGGGAGTCTAGGAACAGAGGACACAGATAGAGTGGATATGGAGAGGACGTTTCCTATAGTGTGGGAGACTAGGACCAGAGGACACAGACAGAGTGGATATGAAGAGGATGTTTCCAATAGTCGGGGAGTCTAGGACCAGAGGACACAGATAGAGTAGATATGGAGAGGTTGTTTCCTGTAATGGGGGAGTCTAGGAACAGAGGACACAGATAGAGTGGATGTGGAGAGGATGTTTCCTGCAGTGGGGCAGTCTTGGACTAGATGACACCGATGGAGTGGATGTGGAGAGGATGTTTCCTGTAGTGGGAGAGTCTAGGACCACAGGACAGAGATAGAGTGGATATGGAGAGGACTTTTGCTATAGTGGGGAAAGTCAAGGACCAGAGGACGCAGATAGAGTGGATGTGGAGAGGATGTTTCCTGTAGTGGGTGGAGTCTAGGACCCGTGTTGATGTGGCGAGGATGTTTCTTGTAGTGGGGTGAGTCTAGGACCAGAGGTCACAGATAGAGTGGATGTGGAGAGGATGTTTCCTACAGTGGGGAAAGTCTGGGACCAGAGGGTACAGATAGAGTGGATGTGGAGAGGATGATTTCTATACTGTGGGAGACTAGGACCAGAGGACACAGACAGAGTGGATATGAAGAGGATGTTTCCTATAGTCGGGGAGTCTAGGACCAGAGGACACAGATAGCGTGGATATGGAGAGGATGTTTCCTGTAGTGGGAGAGTCTAGGACCATAGGACAAAGATAGAGTGGTAATGGACAGGATGTTTCCTATAGTGGGGAAAGTCTAGGACCAGAGGACATAGATAGAGTGACTGTGGAGAGGATGTTTCCTGTAGTGGGGGGAGTCTAGGATCTGAGGACACAGATAGACTGAATGTGGAGAGGATGTTCCTGTAGTGGGGGGAATCTAGGACCTGAGGTCACAGATAGAGTGGATGTGGAGATGTTTCCTGTAGTGGGAGAGTCTAGGACCAGAGGAGACAGATAGAGTGGATGTGGAGAGGATACATCCTATTGTGGGGTCTCTGGGACCAGAGCACACAGATTGAATGGATGTGGAGAGGATGTTTCCTGTAGTGGGGGGAGTCTATGACTAGAGGACACAGATGGAGTGGATGTGGAGAGGAAGTTTCCTGTACTGTGGGGAGTCTAGGACCAGAGGACACAGATAGAGTGGATTTGGAGAGGATGTTTCCTGTAATAGGGGAGTCTAGGACCAGAGGACACAGATAGAGTGGATATATGTGGATGTTTCCTGTAATGGGGAGACAAGGACTGAGGACACAGATGGAGTTGATGTGGTGCGGATGTTTCCTGTAATGGGGGAGTCTAGGACCAGAGGGCAGAGATAGAGTGGATGTGGAGAGGATGTTTCGTGTAATGGGGGAGTCTAGGACCAGAGGACACAGATAGAATGGAAATGGAGAAGATGTTTCCTGTAGTGAGGTAGCCTAGGACCAGGGACACAGATAGAGTGGATATGGAGAGGATGTTTCCTGTACTGGGGGAGTCTAGGACCAGAGGACACAGACAGAGTGCATGTGGAGAGGATGTTTCCTGAAGTGGGGTGAGTCTACGACCAGGGACACAGGAAGAGAGGATGTGGAGAGGATGTTTCCTGTAATGTGGGAGTCTAGGAACAGAGGACACAGATAGAGTGGATATGGAGAGGACGTTTCCTATAGTGTGGGAGACTAGGACCAGAGGACACAGACAGAGTGGATATGAAGAGGATGTTTCCAATAGTCGGGGAGTCTAGGACCAGAGGACACAGATAGAGTGGATGTGGAGAGGATGTTTCCTGTAGTGGGGCAGTCCTGGACTAGATGACACCGATGGAGTGGATGTGGAGAGGATGCTTCCTGTAGTGGGAGAGTCTAGGACCACAGGACAGAGATAGAGTGGATATGGAGAGGACTTTTCCTACAGTGGGGGAAGTCTGGGACCAGAGGGCACAGATAGGGTGGATGTGGAGAGGATGATTCCTGTATTGGGGTAGTCTAGGACCAGGGACACAGATAGAGTGGATGTGGAGGGGATGTTTCCTGTAGTCGGGGAGTCTAAGACCAGTGGACACAGATAGAATGGATTAGCAGAGGATGTTTCCTGTACTGGGGGAGTCTAGGACCAGAGGACACAGACAGAGTGCATGTGGAGAGGTTGCTTCCTGTAGTCGGGGAGTCTAAGACCAGTGGACACAGATAGAATGGATGTGCAGAGGATGTTTCCTGTACTGGGGGAGTCTAGGACCAGAGGACACAGATAGAGTAGATGTGGAGAGGATGTTTCCTGTAGTGGGGCAGTCTTGGACTAGATGACACCGATGGAGTAGATGTGGAGAGGATGTTTCCTGTAGTGGGAGAGTCTCGGACCACAGGACAGAGATAGAGTGGATATGGAGAGGACTTTTGCTATAGTGGGGAAAGTCAAGGACCAGAGGACACAGATAGAGTGGATGTGGAGAGGATGTTTCCTGTAGTGGGTGGAGTCTAGGACCCGCGTTGATGTGGCGAGGATGTTTCTTGTAGTGGGGTGAGTCTAGGCCAGAGGACACAGATATAGTGGATGTGGAGAGGATGTTTCCTACAGTGGGGGAAGTCTGGGACCAGAGGACACAGATATAGTGGATATGGAGAGGAAGTTTCCTGTAGTGGGGGAGTCCAGGACCAGGGACACAGATAGACTAGATGTGGAGAGGATGTTTCCTGTAATGGGGTAGTCTACGACCAGAGGACACAGATAGAGTGGATATGGAGAGGACGTTTCCTATATTGCGGGAGACTAGGACCAGAGGACACAGATAGAGTGGATATGGAGAGGATGTTTCCTATAGTTGCGGAGACTAGGACCAGAGGACACAGTTAGAGTGGATATGGAGAGGATATTTCATGTAGTGGTGAGGGGGTGTGAGCGTCTCGGACCAGAGGACACAGATAGAGTGAATGTGGAGAAGATGTTTTCTGTAGTGGTAGAGTCTAGGACCAGAGGACTCATATACAGTGGATGTGGAGAGGATGTTTCCTACAGTGGGTGAAGTCTAGGACCAGGGACGCAGATAGAGTATATATGGAGAGGATGTTTCCTGTAGTCGGGGGGTCTCGGACCAGGGACACAGATAGAGTGGATGTGGAGAGGTTGTTTCCTGTAATAGAGGAGTCTTGGACCAGAGGACACAGATAAAGTGGATATGGAGAGGACGTTTCCTAAACTGGGGAAGACTAGGATCAGAGGACACAGATAGAGTGGATATGGAGAGGATGTTTCCTACAGTTGCGGAGACTAGGACCAGAGGACACAGATAGAGTGATTTGGAGAGGATATTTCCTATATTGGGGGAGACTGGGACCAGAGGACACAGATAGAGTGGATATGGAGAGGATGTTTCCTATAGTTGCGGAGACTAGGACCAGAGGACACAGATAGAGTGAATGAGGGGAGGATGTCTCCTATATTAGGGGAGACTGGGTCCAGAGGACACAGATAGAGTGGATGTGGAGAGGATGTTTCATATAGTGTGGGTGTCTAGGACCAGAGGACACAGATAGAGTGGATTTGGTGAGGATGTTTCCTGTAATCGGGGAGTCTAGGATTAGAGGACACAGATAGAGTGGATATGGTGAGGATGTTTCCTGTAATGGCGGAGTCTAGGACCAGAGGACACAGATAGAGTGCATATGGAGAGGATGTTTCCTCTAGTGGGGGAGTCTAGGACCAGAGGGCACAGATAGAGTGGATGTGGAGAGGATGTTTCCTACAGTGGGGGAAGTCTGGGACCAGAGGGCACAGATAGGGTGGATGTGGAGAAGATGATTCCTGTATTGGGGTAGTCTAGGACCAGGGACACAGATAGAGTGGATGTGGAGGGGATGTTTCCTGTAGTCGGGGAGTCTAAGACCAGTGGACACAGATACAATGGATTAGCAGAGGATGTTTCCTGTACTGGGGGAGTCTAGGACCAGAGGACACAGACAGAGTGCATGTGGAGAGGATGTTTCCTGTAGTCGGGGAGTCTAAGACCAGTGGACACAGATAGAATGGATGTGCAGAGGATGTTTCCTGTACTGGGGGAGTCTAGGACCAGAGGACACAGATAGAGTGGATGTGGAGAGGATGTTTCCTGTAGTGGGGCAGTCTTGGACTAGATGACACCGATGGAGTGGATGTGGAGAGGATGTTTCCTGTAGTGGGAGAGTCTAGGACCACAGGACAGAGATAGAGTGGATATGTAGAGGACTTTTGCTATAGTGGGGAAAGTCAAGGACCAGGGGACACAGATAGAGTGGATGTGGAGAGGATGTTTCCTGTAGTGGGTGGAGTCTAGGACCCGTGTTGATGTGGCGAGGATGTTTCTTGTAGTGGGGTGAGTCTAGGCCAGAGGACACAGATATAGTGGATGTCGAGAGGATGTTTCCTACAGTGGGGGAAGTCTGGGACCAGAGGACACAGATATAGTGGATATGGAGAGGAAGTTTCCTGTAGTGGGGGAGTCCAGGACCAGGGACACAGATAGACTAGATGTGGAGAGGATGTTTCCTGTAATGGGGTAGTCTAGGACCAGAGGACACAGATAGAGTGGATATGGAGAGGACGTTTCCTATATTGCGGGAGACTAGGACCAGAGGACACAGATAGAGCGGATATGGAGAGGATGTTTCCTATAGTTGCGGAGACTAGGACCAGAGGACACAGTTAGAGTGGATATGGAGAGGATATTTCATGTAGTGGTGCGGGGGTGTGAGCGTCTCGGACCAGAGGACACAGCTAGAGTGAATGTGGAGAAGATGTTTTCTGTAGTGGTAGAGTCTAGGACCAGAGGACTCATATACAGTGGATGTGGAGAGGATGTTTCCTACAGTGGGTGAAGTCTAGGACCAGGGACGCAGATAGAGTATATATGGAGAGGATGTTTCCTGTAGTCGGGGGGTCTCGGACCAGGGACACAGATAGAGTGGATGTGGAGAGGTTGTTTCCTGTAATAGAGGAGTCTTGGACCAGAGGACACAGATAAAGTGGATATGGAGAGGACGTTTCCTAAACTGGGGAAGACTCGGATCAGAGGACACAGATAGAGTGGATATGGAGAGGATGTTTCCTACAGTTGCCGAGACTAGGACCAGAGGACACAGATAGAGTGATTTGGAGAGGATATTTCCTATATTGGGGGAGACTGGGACCAGAGGACACAGATAGAGTGGATATGGAGAGGATGTTTCCTGTAATGGTGACGTCTAGGACCAAAGGACACAGATACAATGGATATGGAGCGGATGTTTCCTATAGTGGGGTAGTCTAGGACAAGAGGACACAGATAGAGTGGAAATGCAGAGGATGTTTCCTGTTGTGTGGGGGGTGGGGTGGTCTCGGATCAGAGGACACAGATAGAGTAGATATGGAGAGGATGTTTCTTCTAGTGGGGGAGAATAGGACCAGAGGGCACAGATAGAGTGGATATGGAGAGGATGTTTCCTGTAGTAGGGTAGTCTAGGATCAGGAACACAGATAGAGAGGATGTGGAGAGGTTGTTTCCTGTAATGGGGGAGTCTAGGAACAGAGGACACAGATAGAGTGGATGTGGAGAGGATGTTTCCTACAGTGGGGGAAGTCTGGGACCAGAGGGCACAGATAGAGTGGATGTGGAGAGGATGATTCCTGTAGTGTGGGGAGTCTAGGACCAGAGGACACAGATATAGTGGATATGGAGAGGAAGTTTCCTGTAGTGGGGGAGTCCAGGACCAGGGACACAGATAGACTAGATGTGGAGAGGATGTTTCCTGTAATGGGGTAGTCTAGGACCAGAGGACACAGATAGAGTGGATATGGAGAGGACGTTTCCTATATTGCGGGAGACTAGGACCAGAGGACACAAATAGAGTGGATATGGAGAGGATGTTTCCTATAGTTGCGGAGACTAGGACCAGAGGACACAGATAGAGTGATTTGAAGAGGATATTTCCTATATTGGGGGAGACTGGGACCAGAGGACACAGATAGAGTGGATATGGAGAGGATGTTTCCTGTAATGGTGACGTCTAGGACCAAAGGACACAGATACAATGGATATGGAGCGGATGTTTCCTATAGTGGGGTAGTCTAGGACCAGAGGACACAGATAGAGTGGAAATGCAGAGGATATTTCCTGTAGTGTGGGGGGTGGGGTGGTCTCGGATCAGAGGACACAGATAGAGTAGATATGGAGAGGATGTTTCTTCTAGTGGGGGAGAATAGGACCAGAGGGCACAGATAGAGTGGATATGGAGAGGATGTTTCCTGTAGTGGGGTAGTCTAGGACCAGGAACACAGATAGAGAGGATGTGGAGAGGTTGTTTCCTGTAATGGGGGAGTCTAGGAACAGAGGACACAGATAGAGTGGATGTGGAGAGGATGTTTCCTACAGTGGGGGAAGTCTGGGACCAGAGGGCACAGATAGAGTGGATGTGGAGAGGATGATTCCTGTAGTGTGGGGAGTCTAGGACCAGAGGACACAGATATAGTGGATATGGAGAGGAAGTTTCCTGTAGTGGGGGAGTCCAGGACCAGGGACACAGATAGACTAGATGTGGAGAGGATGTTTCCTGTAATGGGGTAGTCTAGGACCAGAGGACACAGATAGAGTGGATATGGAGAGGACGTTTCCTATATTGCGGGAGACTAGGACCAGAGGACACAAATAGAGTGGATATGGAGAGGATGTTTCCTATAGTTGCGGAGACTAGGACCAGAGGACACAGTTAGAGTGGATATGGAGAGGATATTTCATGTAGTGGTGGGGGGGTGTGAGCGTCTCGGACCAGAGGACACAGATAGAGTGAATGTGGAGAAGATGTTTTCTGCAGTGGTAGAGTCTAGGACCAGAGGACACATATACAGTGGATGTGGAGAGGATGTTTCCTACAGTGGGTGATGTCTAGGACCAGGGACGCAGATAGAGTATATATGGAGAGGATGTTTCCTGTAGTGGGGGGGTCTCGGACCAGGGACACAGATAGAGTGGATGTGGAGAGGTTGTTTCCTGTAATGGAGGAGTCTTGGACCAGAGGACACAGATAAAGTGGATATGGAGAGGACGTTTCCTATAGTGGGGAAGACTAGGACCAGAGGACACAGATAGAGTGATTTGGAGAGGATATTTCCTATATGGGGGGAGACTGGGACCAGAGGACACAGATAGAGTGGATGTTGAGAGGATGTTTCCTGTAATGGTGACGTCTAGGACCAAAGGACACAGATACAATGGATATGGAGCGGATGTTTCCTATAGTGGGGGAGTCTAGGACCAGAGGACACAGATAGAGTGGAAATGCAGAGGATGTTTCCTGTAGTGTGGGGGGTGGGGTGGTCTCGGATCAGAGGACACAGATAGAGTGGATGTGGAGAGGATGTTTCCTGTAGTGGGTGGAGTCTAGGACCCGTGTTGATGTGACGAGGATGTTTCTTGTAGTGGGGTGAGTCTGGGACCAGAGGTCACAGATAGAGTGGATATGGAGAGGATGTTTCCTGTAGTGGGGTAGTCTAGGACCAGGAACACAGATAGAGAGGATGTGGAGAGGTTGTTTCCTGTAATGGGGGAGTCTAGGAACAGAGGACACAGATAGAGTGGATGTGGAGAGGATGTTTCCTACAGTGGGGGAAGTCTGGGACCAGAGGGCACAGATATAGTGGATATGGAGAGGAAGTTTCCTGTAGTGGGGGAGTCCAGGACCAGGGACACAGATAGACTAGATGTGGAGAGGATGTTTCCTGTAATGGGGTAGTCTAGGACCAGAGGACACAGATAGAGTGGATATGGAGAGGACGTTTCCTATATTGCGGGAGACTAGGACCAGAGGACACAAATAGAGTGGATATGGAGAGGATGTTTCCTATAGTTGCGGAGACTAGGACCAGAGGACACAGTTAGAGTGGATATGGAGAGGATATTTCATGTAGTGGTGGGGGGGTGTGAGCGTCTCGGACCAGAGGACACAGATAGAGTGAATGTGGAGAAGATGTTTTCTGCAGTGGTAGAGTCTAGGACCAGAGGACACATATACAGTGGATGTGGAGAGGATGTTTCCTACAGTGGGTGATGTCTAGGACCAGGGACGCAGATAGAGTATATATGGAGAGGATGTTTCCTGTAGTGGGGGGGTCTCGGACCAGGGACACAGATAGAGTGATTTGGAGAGGATATTTCCTATATGGGGGGAGACTGGGACCAGAGGACACAGATAGAGTGGATGTTGAGAGGATGTTTCCTGTAATGGTGACGTCTAGGACCAAAGGACACAGATACAATGGATATGGAGCGGATGTTTCCTATAGTGGGGGAGTCTAGGACCAGAGGACACAGATAGAGTGGAAATGCAGAGGATGTTTCCTGTAGTGTGGGGGGTGGGGTGGTCTCGGATCAGAGGACACAGATAGAGTGGATGTGGAGAGGATGTTTCCTGTAATGGCGGAGTCCAGGACCAGAGGACACAGATAGAGTGCATATGGAGAGGATGTTTCCTCTAGTGGGGGAGTCTAGGACCAGAGGGCACAGATAGAGTGGATGTGGAGAGGATGTTTCCTACAGTGGGGGAAGTCTGGGACCAGAGGGCACAAATAGGGTGGATGTGGAGAGGATGATTCCTGTATTGGGGTAGTCTAGGACCAGGGACACAGATAGAGTGGATGTGGAGGGGATGTTTCCTGTAGTCGGGGAGTCTAAGACCAGTGGACACAGATAGAATGGATTAGCAGAGGATGTTTCCTGTACTGGGGGAGTCTAGGACCAGAGGACACAGACAGAGTGCATGTGGAGAGGATGTTTCCTGTAGTCGGGGAGTCTAAGACCAGTGGACACAGATAGAGTGGATGTGGAGAGGATGTTTCCTGTAGTGGGGCAGTCTTGGACTAGATGACACCGATGGAGTGGATGTGGAGAGGATGTTTCCTGTAGTGGGAGAGTCTAGGACCACAGGACAGAGATAGAGTGGATATGGAGAGGACTTTTCCTATAGTGGGGAAAGTCAAGGACCAGAGGACACAGATAGAGTGGATGTGGAGAGGATGTTTCCTGTAGTGGGTGGAGTCTAGCACCCGTGTTGATGTGGCGAGGTTGTTTCTTGTAGTGGGGTGAGTCCAGGCCAGAGGACACAGATATAGTGGATGTGGAGAGGATGTTTCCTACAGTGGGGGAAGTCTGGGACCAGAGGGCACAGATAGAGTGGATGTGGAGAGGATGATTCCTGTAGTGGGGGGAGTCTAGGACCAGAGGACACAGATATAGTGGATATGGAGAGGAAGTTTCCTGTAGTGGGGGAGTCCAGGACCAGGGACACAGATAGACTAGATGTGGAGAGGATGTTTCCTGTAATGGGGTATTCTAGGACCAGAGGACACCGATAGAGTGGATATGGAGAGGACGTTTCCTATATTGCGGGAGACTAGGACCAGAGGACACAGATAGAGTGGATATGGAGAGGATGTTTCCTATAGTTGCGGAGACTAGGACCAGAGGACACAGTTAGAGTGGATATGGAGAGGATATTTCATGTAGTGGTGGGGGGGGTGTGAGCGTCTCGGACCAGAGGACACAGATAGAGTGAATGTGGAGAAGATGTTTTCTGTAGTGGTAGAGTCTAGGACCAGAGGACTCATATACAGTGGATGTGGAGAGGATGTTTCCTACAGTGGGGGAAGTCTCGGACCAGGGACGCAGATAGAGTATATATGGAGAGGATGTTTCCTGTAGTCGGGGGGTCTCGGACCAGGGACACAGATAGAGTGGATGTGGAGAGGTTGTTTCCTGTAATGGAGGAGTCTTGGACCAGAGGACACAAGTAAAGTGGATATGGAGAGGACGTTTCCTAAACTGGGGAAGACTAGGATCAGAGGACACAGATAGAGTGGATTTGGAGAGGATGTTTCCTACAGTTGCGGAGACTTGGACCAGAGGACACAGATAGAGTGATTTGGAGAGGATATTTCCCATATTGGGGGAGACTGGGACCAGAGGACACAGATAGAGTGGATATGGAGAGGATGTTTCCTGTAATGGTGACGTCTAGGACCAAAGGACACAGATACAATGGATATGGGGCGGATGTTTCCTATGGTGAGGTAGTCTAGGACCAGAGGACACAGATAGAGTGGAAATGCAGAGGATGTTTCCTGTAGTGTGGGGGGTGGGGTGGTCTCGGATCAGAGGACACAGATAGAGTAGATATGGAGAGGATGCTTCTTCTAGTGGGGGAGAATAGGACCAGAGGGCACAGATAGAGTGGATATGGAGAGGATGTTTCCTGTAGTGGGGTAGTCTAGGACCAGGAACACAGATAGAGAGGATGTGGAGAGGTTGTTTCCTGTAATGGGGGAGTCTAGGAACAGAGGACACAGATAGAGTGGATGTGGAGAGGATGTTTCCTACAGTGGGGGAAGTCTGGGACCAGAGGGCACAGATAGAGTGGATGTGGAGAGGATGATTCCTGTAGTGTGGGGAGTCTAGGACCAGAGGACACAGATATAGTGGATATGGAGAGGAAGTTTCCTGTAGTGGGGGAGTCCAGGACCAGGGACACAGATAGACTAGATGTGGAGAGGATGTTTCCTGTAATGGGGTAGTCTAGGACCAGAGGACACAGATAGAGTGGATATGGAGAGGACGTTTCCTATATTGCGGGAGACTAGGACCAGAGGACACAAATAGAGTGGATATGGAGAGGATGTTTCCTATAGTTGCGGAGACTAGGACCAGAGGACACAGTTAGAGTGGATATGGAGAGGATATTTCATGTAGTGGTGGGGGGGTGTGAGCGTCTCGGACCAGAGGACACAGATAGAGTGAATGTGGAGAAGATGTTTTCTGCAGTGGTAGAGTCTAGGACCAGAGGACACATATACAGTGGATGTGGAGAGGATGTTTCCTACAGTGGGTGATGTCTAGGACCAGGGACGCAGATAGAGTATATATGGAGAGGATGTTTCCTGTAGTGGGGGGGTCTCGGACCAGGGACACAGATAGAGTGGATGTGGAGAGGTTGTTTCCTGTAATGGAGGAGTCTTGGACCAGAGGACACAGATAAAGTGGATATGGAGAGGACGTTTCCTATAGTGGGGAAGACTAGGACCAGAGGACACAGATAGAGTGATTTGGAGAGGATATTTCCTATATGGGGGGAGACTGGGACCAGAGGACACAGATAGAGTGGATGTTGAGAGGATGTTTCCTGTAATGGTGACGTCTAGGACCAAAGGACACAGATACAATGGATATGGAGCGGATGTTTCCTATAGTGGGGGAGTCTAGGACCAGAGGACACAGATAGAGTGGAAATGCAGAGGATGTTTCCTGTAGTGTGGGGGGTGGGGTGGTCTCGGATCAGAGGACACAGATAGAGTGGATGTGGAGAGGATGTTTCCTGTAATGGCGGAGTCCAGGACCAGAGGACACAGATAGAGTGCATATGGAGAGGATGTTTCCTCTAGTGGGGGAGTCTAGGACCAGAGGGCACAGATAGAGTGGATGTGGAGAGGATGTTTCCTACAGTGGGGGAAGTCTGGGACCAGAGGGCACAAATAGGGTGGATGTGGAGAGGATGATTCCTGTATTGGGGTAGTCTAGGACCAGGGACACAGATAGAGTGGATGTGGAGGGGATGTTTCCTGTAGTCGGGGAGTCTAAGACCAGTGGACACAGATAGAATGGATTAGCAGAGGATGTTTCCTGTACTGGGGGAGTCTAGGACCAGAGGACACAGACAGAGTGCATGTGGAGAGGATGTTTCCTGTAGTCGGGGAGTCTAAGACCAGTGGACACAGATAGAGTGGATGTGGAGAGGATGTTTCCTGTAGTGGGGCAGTCTTGGACTAGATGACACCGATGGAGTGGATGTGGAGAGATGTTTCCTGTAGTGGGAGAGTCTAGGACCACAGGACAGAGATAGAGTGGATATGGAGAGGACTTTTCCTATAGTGGGGAAAGTCAAGGACCAGAGGACACAGATAGAGTGGATGTGGAGAGGATGTTTCCTGTAGTGGGTGGAGTCTAGCACCCGTGTTGATGTGGCGAGGTTGTTTCTTGTAGTGGGGTGAGTCTAGGCCAGAGGACACAGATATAGTGGATGTGGAGAGGATGTTTCCTACAGTGGGGGAAGTCTGGGACCAGAGGGCACAGATAGAGTGGATGTGGAGAGGATGATTCCTGTAGTGGGGGGAGTCTTGGACCAGAGGACACAGATATAGTGGATATGGAGAGGAAGTTTCCTGTAGTGGGGGAGTCCAGGACCAGGGACACAGATAGACTAGATGTGGAGAGGATGTTTCCTGTAATGGGGTATTCTAGGACCAGAGGACACCGATAGAGTGGATATGGAGAGGACGTTTCCTATATTGCGGGAGACTAGGACCAGAGGACACAGATAGAGTGGATATGGAGAGGATGTTTCCTATAGTTGCGGAGACTAGGACCAGAGGACACAGTTAGAGTGGATATGGAGAGGATATTTCATGTAGTGGTGGGGGGGGGTGTGAGCGTCTCGGACCAGAGGACACAGATAGAGTGAATGTGGAGAAGATGTTTTCTGTAGTGGTAGAGTCTAGGACCAGAGGACTCATATACAGTGGATGTGGAGAGGATGTTTCCTATAGTGGGTGAAGTCTAGGACCAGGGACGCAGATAGAGTATATATGGAGAGGATGTTTCCTGTAGTCGGGGGGTCTCGGACCAGGGACACAGATAGAGTGGATGTGGAGAGGTTGTTTCCTGTAGTGGGTGGAGTCTAGGACCCGTGTTGATGTGGCGAGGATGTTTCTTGTAGTGGGGTGAGTCTGGGACCAGAGGTCACAGATAGAGTGGATATGGAGAGGATGTTTCCTGTAGTGAGGTAGCCTAGGACCAGGGACACAGATAGAGTGGATGTGGAGAGGATGTTTCCTGTAGTGGGAGAGTCTAGGACCACAGGACAGAGATAGAGTGGATATGGAGAGGACTTTTCCTATAGTGGGGAAAGTCAAGGACCAGAGGACACAGATAGAGTATATGTGGAGAGGATGTTTCCTGTAGTGGGTGGAGTCTAGGACACGTGTTGATGTGGCGAGGATGTTTCTTGTAGTGGGGTGAGTCTAGGACCAGAGGTCACAGATAGAGTGGATGTGGAGAGGATGTTTCCTGTTGTGGGGGAGACTAGGACCAGAGAACACAGATAGAGTGGATACGGAGAGGATGTTTCTTGTAGTGGTAGAGTCTAGGACCAGAGGACACAGATATAATGGATGTGGAGAGGATGTTTCCTACAGTGGGGGAAGTCTGGGACCAGAGGTCACAGATAGCGTGGATGTGGAGAGGATTTTTCCTGTAGTGGGGGGAGTCTAGGACCAGAGGACACAGATACAGTGGATATGGAGAGGAAGTTTCCAGTAGTGGGGGAGTCCAGGACCAGGGACACAGATAGACTAGATGTGGAGAGGATGTTTCCTGTAATGGGGTAGTCCAGGACCAGAGGACACAGATAGAGTGGATATGGAGAGGACGTTTTCTATATTGCGGGAGACTAGGACCAGAGGACACAGATAGAGTGGATATGGAGAGGATGTTTCCTATAGTTGCGGAGGCTAGGACCAGAGGACATAGTTAGAGTGGATATGGAGAGGATATTTCTTGTAGTGGTGGGGGGGGATGTGAGCGTCTCGGACCAGAGGACACAGATAGAGTGAATGTGGAGAGGAAGTTTCCTATAGTGTGGGAGTCTAGGACCAGAGGACACAGAGAGAGTGGATATGGAGAGGATGTTTCCTGTAGTGGGGGGGTCTCGGACCAGAGGGCACAGATAGAGTGGATATGGAGAGGGCGTTTCCTATAGTGGGTAAGACTAGGATCAGAGGACACAGATGGAGTGGATATGGAGAGGATGTTTCCTACAGTTGCGGAGACTAGGACCAGAGGACACAGATAGAGTGATTTGGAGAGGATATTTCCTATATTGGGGGAGACTGGGACCAGAGGACACAGATAGAGTGGATATGGAGAGGATGTTTCCTGTAATGGTGACGTCTCGGACCAAAGGAAACAGATACAATGGATATGGAGCGGATGTTTCCGATTGTGGGGGAGTTTTGGACCAGAGGACACAGACAGAGTGGAAATGCAGAGGATGATTCCTGTAGTGTGGGGGGTGGGGTGGTCGCGGATCAGAGGACACAGATAGAGTAGATATGGAGAGGACGTTTCCTATACTGTGGGAGACTAGGACCAGAGGACACAGACAGAGTGGATATGAAGAGGATGTTTCCTATAGTCGGGGAGTCTAGGACCAGAGGACACAGATAGCGTGGAGATGGAGAGGATGTTTCCTGTAGTGGGAGAGTCTAGGACCAGAGGACACAGATAGAGTGGATGTGGAGAGGATGTTTCCTGTAGTGGGAGAGTCTAGGACCATAGGACAGAGATAGAGTGGATATGGACAGGATGTTTCCTATAGTGGGGAAAGTCTAGGACCAGAGGACATAGATAGAGTGACTGTGGAGAGGATGTTTCCTGTAGTGGGGGGAGTCTACGATCTGAGGACACAGATAGACTGAAGGTGGAGAGGATGTTTCCTGTAGTGGGAGAGTCTAGGACCAGTGGAGACTGATAGAGTGGATGTGGAGAGGATATATCCTATACTGGGGTCTGTGGGACCAGAGCACACAGATTGAATGGATGTGGAGGGAATGTTTCCTGTAGTGGGGGGAGTCTATGACCAGAGGACACAGATAGAGTAGATGTGGAGAGGAAGTTTCCTGTACTGTGGGGAGTCTAGGACCAGAGGACACAGATAGAGTGGATTTGGAGAGGAAAGTTTCCTGTAATGGGGGAGTCTAGGACCAGAGGACACAGATAGAGTGGATGTGGTGAGGATGTTTCCTTTAATGGGGAGACTAGGACTGAGGACACAGATAGAGTTGATGTGGTGCGGATCATTCCTGTAATGGGGGAGTCTAGGACCAGAGGGCAGAGATAGAGTGGATGTGGAGAGGATGTTTCGTGTAATGGGGGAGTCTAGGACCAGATTACACAGACAGAATGGAAATGGAGAGGATCTTTCCTGTAGTGAGGTAGCCTAGGACCAGGGACACAGATAGAGTGGATGTGGAGAGGATGTTTCCTGTAATGGGGGAGTCTAGGACCAGAGGACGCAGATAGAGTGGATATGGAGAGGACGTTTCCTATAGTGGGGGAGACTAGGACCAGAGGACACAGATAGAGTGCATATGTAGAGGATGTTTCCTATAGTTGCGGAGACTAGGACCAGAGGACACAGATAGAGTGGATGAGGGGGGGATGTTTCCTATATTAGGGGAGACTGGGTCCAGAGGACACAGATAGAGTGGATGTGGAGAGGATGTTTCCTATAGTGTGGGTGTCTAGGACCAGAGGACACAGATAGAGTGGATTTGGTGAGGATGTTTCCTGTAATCGGGGAGTCTACGATTAGAGGACACAGATAGAGTGGATGTGGAGAGGATGTTTGCTGTAGTGGGGTAGTCTAGGACCAGGGACACAGATAGAGTGGATGTGGAGGGGATGTTTCCTGTAGTCGGGGAGTCTAAGACCAGTGGACACATATAGAATGGATGTGCAGAGGATGTTTCCTGTACTGGTGGAGTCTAGGACCAGAGGACACAGACAGAGTGCATGTGGAGAGGATGTTTCCTGAAGTGGGGTGAGTCTAGGAGCAGGGACACAGATAGAGAGGATGTGGAGAGGATGTTTCCTGTAATGGAGGAGTCTAGGAACAGAGGACGCAAATAGAGTGGATATGGAGAGGACGTTTCCTATAGTGTGGGAGACTAGGACCAGAGGACACAGACAGAGTGGATATGAAGACGATGTTTCCAATAGTCGGGGAGTCTAGGACCAGAGGACACAGATAGAGTGGATGTGGAGATGATGTTTCCTGTAGTGGGGTAGTCTTGGACTAGATAACACCGATTGAGTGGATGTGGAGAGGATGTTTCCTGTAGTGGGAGAGTCCAGTACCACAGGACAGAGATAGAGTGGATATGGAGAGGACTTTTCCTATAGTGGGGAAAGTCAAGGACCAGAGGACACAGATAGAGTGGATGTGGAGAGGATGTTTCCTACAGTGAGTGAAGTCTAGGACCAGAGGACACAGATAGAGTGGATATGGAGAGAATGTTTCCTGTAGTGGGGGAGTCTAGGACCAGGGACACAGGTAGAGTATATATGGAGAGGATATTTCCTGTAGTGGGGGGGTCTCGGACTAATGGACACAGATAGAGTGAATGTGGAGAGGACGTTTCCTATAGTGGGGGAGTCGAGGACCAGAGGACACAGATAGAGTGGATGTTTCCTGTAGTTGGGGAGTCTAGGACCAGGGACACTGACAGAGTGGATGTGGAGAGGATGCTTCCTGTAATGAGGGAGTCTAGGACCAGAGGACACAGATAGAGTGGATGTGGAGAGGATGTTTCCTGTAGTGGGGGTGTCTAGGACCAGAGGACACAGATAGAGTGTATGTTTCCTGTAGTGGGGGAGTCTAGGACCAGGGACACAAATAGAGTGGATGTGGAGAGGATGCTTCCTGTAATGGGGGAGTCTCGGACCAGAGGACAGAGATAGAGTGGATATGGAGAGGACGTTTCCTATAGTTGCGGAGCCTAGGACCAGAGGACACAGATAGAGTGGATGTGGAGAGGGTGTTTCCTGAAGTGGTAGAGTCTGGAACCTGAGGACACAGATAGAGTGGATACGGAGAGGATGTTTCCTGTAGTGGGGGAGTCGCGGACCAAGGGACACAGATAGTGTGGATGTGGAGAGGATGTTTCCTGTATTGGGGAAGTCTAGAACCAGAGGACACAGATAGAGTGGATGTGGAGAGGATGTTTCCTGAAGTGGGGGTGTCTAGGACCAGAGGACACAGATAGAGTGGATGTGGAGAGGATGTTTCCTGTAGTGGGGGGGTCTGGGACCAGAAGACACAGATAGAGTAGATGTGGAGATGATGTTTCCTGTAGTGGGAGAGTCTAGGACCATAGGACAGAGATAGAGTGGATATGGACAGGATGTTTCCTATGGTGGGGAAAGTCTCGGACCAGAGGACATAGATAGAGTGACTGTGGAGAGGATGTTTCCTGTAGTGGGGGGAGTCTACGATCTGAGGACACAGATAGACTGAATGTGAAGAGGATGTTTCCTGTAGTGGGGGTGTCTAGGACCAGAGGACACAGATAGAGTGTATGTTTCCTGTAGTGGGGGAGTCTAGGACCAGTGGAGACTGATAGAGTGGATGTGGAGAGGATATATCCTATACTGGGGTCTGTGGGACCAGAGCACACAGATTGAATTGATGTGGAGGGAATGTTTCCTGTAGTGGGGGGAGTCTATGACCAGAGGACACAGATAGAGTAGATGTGGAGAGGAAGTTTCCTGTACTGTGGGGAGTCTAGGACCAGAGGACACAGATAGAGTGGATTTGGAGAGGATGTTTCCTGTAATGGGGGAGTCTAGGACCAGAGGACACAGATAGAGTGGATGTGGTGAGGATGTTTCCTGTAAAGGGGGAGTCTAGGACCAGAGGACACAGATAGAGTGGATATGGAGTGGATGTTTCCTGTAATGGGGAGACTAGGACTGAGGACACAGATAGAGTTGATGTGGTGCGGATCATTCCTGTAATGGGGGAGTCTAGGACCAGAGGGCAGAGATAGAGTGGATGTGGAGAGGATGTTTCGTGTAATGGGGGAGTCTAGGACCAGATTACACAGACAGAATGGAAATGGAGAGGATCTTTCCTGTAGTGAGGTAGCCTAGGACCAGGGACACAGATAGAGTGGATGTGGAGAATATGTTTCCTGTAATGGGGGAGTCTAGGACCAGAGGACACAGATAGAGTGGATATGTAGAGGATGTTTCCTATAGTTGCGGAGACTAGGACCAGAGGACACAGATAGAGTGGATGTGGAGATGATGTTACCTGTAGTGGGGTAGTCTTGGACTAGATAACACCGATGGAGTGGATGTGGAGAGGATGTTTCCTGTAGTGGGAGAGTCCAGTACCACAGGACAGAGATAGAGTGGATATGGAGAGGACTTTTCCTATAGTGGGGAAAGTCAAGGACCAGAGGACACAGATAGAGTGGATGTGGAGAGGATGTTTCCTGCAGTGGGTGGAGTCTGGGACCCGTGTTGATGTGGCGAGGATGTTTCTTGTAGTGGGGTGAGTCTAGGACCAGAGGTCACAGATAGAGTGGTTGTGGATAGGATGCTTCCTATTGTGGGGGAGTCTAGGACCAGAGAACACAGATAGAGTGGATACGGAGAGGATGTTTCCTGTAGTGGCAGAGTCTAGGAACAGAGGACACAAAGATCGTGGATGTGGAGAGGATGTTTCCTGCAGTGGGGGATGTGTGGGACCAGAGGGCACAGATAGAGTGGATGTGGAGAGGATAATTCCTGTAGTGGGGGGAGTCTAGGACCAGAGGGCACAGATAGAGTGGATGTGGAGAGGATGTTTCCGGTAGTGGGGGAGTCTCGGACCAGAGGACACAGATAGAGTGGATGTGGAGAGGATGTTTCCTGTAGTGGGGGAGTCTAGGACCAGAGGGCACAGATAGAGTGGATGTGGAGAGGATTTTTCCGGTAGTGGGGGAGTCTAGGACCAGAGGACACAGATATAGTGGATATGGAGAGGAAGTTTCCTGTACTGGGGGAGTCCAGGACCAGGGACACAGATAGACTAGGTGCGGAGAGGATGTTTCCTGTAATGGGGTAGTCTAGGACCAGAAGACACCGATAGAGTGGATATGGAGAGGACGTTTCCTATATTGCGGGAGACTAGGACTAGAGGACACAGATAGAGTGGATATGGAGCGGATGTTTCCTATAGTTGCGGAGACTAGGACCAGAGGACACAGTTAGAGTGGATATGGAGAGGATATTTCCTGTAGTGGTGGGGGGGTGTGAGCGTCTCGGACCAGAGGACACAGATAGAGTGGATGTGGAGAGGATGCTTCCTGTAGTGGTAGAGTCTGGAACCAGAGGACACAGACAGAGTGGATGTGGAGGGGATGTTTCCTGTATTGGGGGAGCCTAGAACCAGACGCAGATAGAGTGGATGTGGAGAGGATGTTTCCTGTAGTGGGGGGAGTCTAGGACCAGAGGACACAGATAGAGTGGATGTTTCCTGTAGTGGGGGAGTCTAGGACCAGGGACACAGATAGAGTGGATGTGGAGAGGACGTTTCGTATAGTTGCGGACACCAGGACCAGAGGACATAGATAGAGTGGATGTGGAGAGGATGTTTCCTATATTGCGGGAGACTGGGACCAGAGGACTCAGATGGAATGGAAACGGAGAGGATGTTTCCTATAGTGCGGGAGGCTAGGACCAGAGGATAGAGATAGAGTGGATATAGAGAGGATGTTTCCTGTAGTGGGGGGTGGGGGGTCTTCGACCTGAGGACACAGATAGAGTGGATGTGGAGAGGGTGTTTCCTGAAGTGGTAGAGTCTGGAACCTGAGGACACAGATAGAGTGGATATGGAGAGGAGATTTCCTGTAGTGGCGGGGGTGGTGTGGGCGTCTCGGACCAGAGGACACAGATAGAGTGGATGTGGAGAGGATGTTTCCTACAGTGAGTGAAGTCTAGGACCAGAGGACACAGATAGAGTGGATATGGAGAGAATGTTTCCTGTAGTGGGGGAGTCTAGGACCAGGGACACAGGTAGAGTATATATGGAGAGGATGTTTCCTGTAGTGGGGGGGTCTCGGACTAATGGACACAGATAGAGTGAATGTGGAGAGGACGTTTCCTATAGTGGGGGAGTCGAGGACCAGAGGACACAGATAGAGTGGATGTTTCCTGTAGTTGGGGAGTCTAGGACCAGGGACACTGACAGAGTGGATGTGGAGAGGATGCTTCCCGTAATGAGGGAGTCTAGGACCAGAGGACACAGATAGAGTGGATGTGGAGAGGATGTTTCCTGTAGTGGGGGTGTCTAGGACCAGAGGACACAGATAGAGTGTATGTTTCCTGTAGTGGGGGAGTCTAGGACCAGGGAAACAAATACAGTGGATGTGGAGAGGATGCTTCCTGTAATGGGGGAGTCTCGGACCAGAGGACAGAGATAGAGTGGATATGGAGAGGACGTTTCCTATAGTTGCGGAGCCTAGGACCAGAGGACACAGATAGAGTGGATGTGGAGAGGGTGTTTCCTGAAGTGGTAGAGTCTGGAACCTGAGGACACAGATAGAGTGGATACGGAGAGGATGTTTCCTGTAGTGGGGGAGTCGCGGACCAAGGGACACAGATAGTGTGGATGTGGAGAGGATGTTTCCTGTATTGGGGAAGTCTAGAACCAGAGGACACAGATAGAGTGGATGTGGAGAGGATGTTTCCTGAAGTGGGGGTGTCTAGGACCAGAGGACACAGATAGAGTGGATGTGGAGAGGATGTTTCCTGAATTGGGGGAGTCTAGGACTAGAGGAGAAAGTTAAAGTGGATATGGAGAGGATGTTTCCTGTAGTGGGGGGGGGTCTGGGACCAGAAGCCACAGATAGAGTAGATGTGGAGATGATGTTTCCTGTAGTGGGAGAGCCTAGGACCATAGGACAGAGATAGAGTGGATATGGACAGGATGTTTCCTATAGTGGGGAAAGTCTCGGACCAGAGGACATAGATAGAGTGACTGTGGAGAGGATGTTTCCTGTAGTGGGGGGAGTCTACGATCTGAGGACACAGATAGACTGAATGTGAAGAGGATGTTTCCTGTAGTGGGAGAGTCTAGGACCAGTGGAGACTGATAGAGTGGATGTGGAGAGGATATATCCTATACTGGGGTCTGTGGGACCAGAGCACACAGATTGAATGGATGTGGAGGGAATGTTTCCTGTAGTGGGGGGAGTCTATGACCAGAGGACACAGATGGAGTAGATGTGGAGAGGAAGTTTCCTGTACTGTGGGGAGTCTAGGACCAGAGGACACAGATAGAGTGGATTTGGAGAGGATGTTTCCTGTAATGGGGGAGTCTAGGACCAGAGGACACAGATAGAGTGGATGTGGTGAGGATGTTTCCTGTAAAGGGGGAGTCTAGGACCAGAGGACACAGATAGAGTGGATATGGAGTGGATGTTTCCTGTAATGGGGAGACTAGGACTGAGGACACAGATAGAGTTGATGTGGTGCGGATCATTCCTGTAATGGGGGAGTCTAGGACCAGAGGGCAGAGATAGAGTGGATGTGGAGAGGATGTTTCGTGTAATGGGGGAGTCTAGGACCAGATTACACAGACAGAATGGAAATGGAGAGGATCTTTCCTGTAGTGAGGTAGCCTAGGACCAGGGACACAGATAGAGTGGATGTGGAGAGGATGTTTCCTATAGTGGGGGAGATTAGGACCAGAGGACACAGATAGAGTGCATATGTAGAGGATGTTTCCTATAGTTGCGGAGACTAGGACCAGAGGACACAGATAGAGTGGATGAGGGGAGGATGTTTCCTATATTAGGGGAGTCTGGGTCCAGAGGACACAGATAGAGTGGATGTGGAGAGGATGTTTCCTATAGTGTGGGTGTCTAGGACCAGAGGACACAGATAGAGTGGATTTGGTGAAGATGTTTCCTGTAATCGGGGAGTCTACGATTAGAGGACACAGATAGAGTGGATATGGAGAGGATGTTTCCTGTAGTGAGGTAGCCTAGGACCAGGGACTCAGATAGAGTGGATGTGGAGAGGATGTTTCCTGTAGTGGGGTAGTCTAGGACCAGGGACACAGATAGAATGGATGTGGAGGGGATGTTTCCTGTAGTCGGGGAGTCTAAGACCAGTGGACACATATAGAATGGATGTGCAGAGGATATTTCCTGTACTGGGGGAGTCTAGGACCAGAGGACACAGACAGAGTGCATGTGGAGAGGATGTTTCCTGAAGTGGGGTGAGTCTAGGAGCAGGGACACAGATAGAGAGGATGTGGAGAGGATGTTTCCTGTAATGGAGGAGTCTAGGAACAGAGGACGCAAATAGAGTGGATATGGAGAGGACGTTTCCTATAGTGTGGGAGACTAGGACCAGAGGACACAGACAGAGTGGATATGAAGAGGATGTTTCCAATAGTCGGGGAGTCTAGGACCAGAGGACGCAGATAGAGTGGATGTGGAGATGATGTTTCCTGTAGTGGGGTAGTCTTGGACTAGATAACACCGATGGAGTGGATGTGGAGAGGATGTTTCCTGTAGTGGGAGAGTCCAGTACCACAGGACAGAGATAGAGTGGATATGGAGAGGACTTTTCCTATAGTGGGGAAAGTCAAGGACCAGAGGACACAGATAGAGTGGATGTGGAGAGGATGTTTCCTATTGTGGGGGAGTCTAGGACCAGAGAAGACAGATAGAGTGGATACGGAGAGGATGTTTCCTGTAGTGGTAGAGTCTAGGAACAGAGGACACAAAGATCGTGGATGTGGAGAGGATGTTTCCTACAGTGGGGGATGTGTGGGACCAGAGGGCACAGATAGAGTGGATGTGGAGAGGATAATTCCTGTAGTGGGGGGAGTCTAGGACCAGAGGGCACAGATAGAGTGGATGTGGAGAGGATGTTTCCGGTAGTGGGGGAGTCTCGGACCAGAGGACACAGATAGAGTGGATGTGGAGAGGATGTTTCCTGTAGTGGGGGAGTCTAGGACCAGAGGGCACAGATAGAGTGGATGTGGAGAGGATGTTTCCGGTAGTGGGGGAGTCTAGGACCAGAGGACACAGATATAGTGGATATGGAGAGGAAGTTTCCTGTACTGGGGGAGTCCAGGACCAGGGACACAGATAGACTAGATGCGGAGAGGATGTTTCCTGTAATGGGGTAGTCTAGAACCAGAGGACACAGATAGAGTGGATATGGAGAGGACGTTTCCTATATTGCGGGAGACTAGGACCAGAGGACACAGATAGAGTGGATATGGAGCGGATGTTTCCTATAGTTGCGGAGACTAGGACCAGAGGACACAGTTAGAGTGGATATGGAGAGGATATTTCCTGTAGTGGTGGGAGGGTGTGAGCGTCTCGGACCAGAGGACAGAGATAGAGTGAATGTGGAGAGGAAGTTTCCTATAGTGTGGGAGTCTAGGACCAGAGGACATAGATAGAGTGACTGTGGAGAGGATGTTTCCTGTAGTGGGGGGAGTCTACGATCTGAGGACCCAGATAGAGTGGATGTGGAGAGGATGTTTCCTGTAGTGGGAGAGTCTAGGACCAGTGGAGACTGATAGAGTGGATGTGGAGAGGATATATCCTATACTGGGGTCTGTGGGACCAGAGCACACAGATTGAATGGATGTGGAGGGAATGTTTCCTGTAGTGGGGGAGTCTATGACCAGAGGACACAGATAGAGTAGATGTGGAGAGGAAGTTTCCTGTACTGTGGGGAGTCTAGTACCAGAGGACACAGATAGAGTGGATTTGGAGAGGATGTTTCCTGTAATGGGGGAGTCTAGGACCAGAGGACACAGATAGAGTGGATGTGGTGAGGATGTTTCCTGTAAAGGGGGAGTCTAGGACCAGAGGACACTGATAGAGTGGATATGGAGTGGATGTTTCCTGTAATGGGGAGACTAGGACTGAGGACACAGATAGAGTTGATGTGGTGCGGATCATTCCTGTAATGGGGGAGTCTAGGACCAGAGGGCAGAGATAGAGTGGATGTGGAGAGGATGTTTCGTGTAATGGGGGAGTCTAGGACCAGATTACACAGACAGAATGGAAATGGAGAGGATCTTTCCTGTAGTGAGGTAGCCTAGGACCAGGGACACAGATAGAGTGGATGTGGAGAGGATGTTTCCTATAGTGGGGGAGACTAGGATCAGAGGAGACAGATAGAGTGCATATGTAGAGGATGTTTCCTATAGTTGCGGAGACTAGGACCAGAGGACACAGATAGAGTGGATGAGGGGAGGATGTTTCCTATATTAGGGGAGTCTGGGTCCAGAGGACACAGATAGAGTGGATGTGGAGAGGATGTTTCCTATAGTGTGGGTGTCTAGGACCAGAGGACACAGATAGAGTGGATTTGGTGAGGATGTTTCCTGTAATCGGGGAGTCTACGATTAGAGGACACAGATAGAGTGGATATGGAGAGGATGTTTCCTGTAGTGAGGTAGCCTAGGACCAGGGACTCAGATAGAGTGGATGTGGAGAGGATGTTTCCTGTAGTGGGGTAGTCTAGGACCAGGGACTCAGATAGAGTGGATGTGGAGGGGATGTTTCCTGTAGTCGGGGAGTCTAAGACCAGTGGACACATATAGAATGGATGTGCAGAGGATATTTCCTGTACTGGGGGAGTCTAGGACCAGAGGACACAGACAGAGTGCATGTGGAGAGGATGTTTCCTGAAGTGGGGTGAGTCTAGGAGCAGGGACACAGATAGAGAGGATGTGGAGAGGATGTTTCCTATAATGGAGGAGTCTAGGAACAGAGGACGCAAATAGAGTGGATATGGAGAGGACGTTTCCTATAGTGTGGGAGACTAGGACCAGAGGACACAGACAGAGTGGATATGAAGAGGATGTTTCCAATAGTCGGGGAGTCTAGGACCAGAGGACACAGATAGAGTGGATGTGGAGATGATGTTTCCTGTAGTGGGGTAGTCTTGGACTAGATAACACCGATGGAGTGGATGTGGAGAGGATGTTTCCTGTAGTGGGAGAGTCCAGTACCACAGGACAGAGATAGAGTGGATATGGAGAGGACTTTTCCTATAGTGGGGAAAGTCAAGGACCAGAGGACACAGATAGAGTGGATGTGGAGAGGATGTTTCCTGTAGTGGGTGGAGTCTAGGACCCGTGTTGATGTGGCGAGGATGTTTCTTGTAGTGGGGTGAGTCTAGGACCAGAGGTCACAGATAGAGTGGATATGGAGAGGATGTTTCCTATTGTGGGGGAGTCTAGGACCAGAGAACACAGATAGAGTGGATACGGAGAGGATGTTTCCTGTAGTGGTAGAGTCTAGGAACAGAGGACACAAAGATCGTGGATGTGGAGAGGATGTTTCCTACAGTGGGGGATGTGTGGGACCAGAGGGCACAGATAGAGTGGATGTGGAGAGGATAATTCCTGTAGTGGGGGGAGTCTAGGACCAGAGGGCACAGATAGAGTGGATGTGGAGAGGATGTTTCCGGTAGTGGGGGAGTCTCGGACCAGAGGACACAGATAGAGTGGATGTGGAGAGGATGTTTCCTGTATTGGGGGAGTCTAGGACCAGAGGGCACAGATAGAGTGGATGTGGAGAGGATGTTTCCGGTAGTGGGGGAGTCTAGGACCAGAGGACACAGATATAGTGGATATGGAGAGGAAGTTTCCTGTACTGGGGGAGTCCAGGATCAGGGATACAGATAGACTAGATGCGGAGAGGATGTTTCCTGTAATGGGGTAGTCTAGGACCAGAGGACACAGATAGAGTGGATATGGAGAGGACGTTTCCTATATTGCGGGAGACTAGGACCAGAGGACACAGATAGAGTGGATATGGAGCGGATGTTTCCTATAGTTGCGGAGACTAGGACCAGAGGACGCAGTTAGAGTGGATATGGAGAGGATATTTCCTGTAGTGGTGGGGGGGTGTGAGCGTCTCGGACCAGAGGACAGAGATAGAGTGAATGTGGAGAGGAAGTTTCCTATAGTGTGGGAGTCTAGGACCAGAGGACACAGATAGAGTGGATGTGGAGAGGATGCTTCCTGTAGTGGTAGAGTCTGGAACCAGAGGACACAGACAGAGTGGATGTGGAGAGGATGTTTCCTGTATTGGGGGAGCCTAGAACCAGACGCAGATAGAGTGGATGTGGAGAGGATGTTTCCTGTAGTGGGGGGAGTCTAGGACCAGAGGACACAGATAGAGTGGATGTTTCCTGTAGTGGGGGAGTCTAGGACCAGGGACACAGATAGAGTGGATGTGGAGAGGACGTTTCGTATAGTTGCGGACACTAGGACCAGAGGACATAGATAGAGTGGATGTGGGGAGGATGTTTCCTATATTGCGGGAGACTGGGACCAGAGGACTCAGATGGAATGGAAACGGAGAGGATGTTTCCTATAGTGCGGGAGGCTAGGACCAGAGGATAGAGATAGAGTGGATATAGAGAGGATGTTTCCTGTAGTGGGGGGTGGGGGGTCTTGGACCTGAGGACACAGATAGAGTGGATGTGGAGAGGGTGTTTCCTGAAGTGGTAGAGTCTGGAACCTGAGGACACAGATAGAGTGGATATGGAGAGGAGATTTCCTGTAGTGGCGGGGGTGGCGTGGGCGTCTCGGACCAGAGGACACAGATAGAGAGGATGTGGAGAGGATGTTTCCTACAGTGAGTGAAGTCTAGGACCAGAGGACACAGATAGAGTGGATATGGAGAGAATGTTTCCTGTAGTGGGGGAGTCTAGGACCAGGGACACAGGTAGAGTATATATGGAGAGGATGTTTCCTGTAGTGGGGGGGTCTCGGACCAATGGACACAGATAGAGTGAATGTGGAGAGGACGTTTCCTATAGTGGGGGAGTCGAGGACCAGAGGACACAGATAGAGTGGATGTTTCCTGTAGTTGGGGAGTCTAGGACCAGGGACACTGACAGAGTGGATGTGGAGAGGATGCTTCCTGTAATGAGGGAGTCTAGGACCAGAGGACACAGATAGAGTGGATGTGGAGAGGATGTTTCCTGTAGTGGGGGTGTCTAGGACCAGAGGACACAGATAGAGTGTATGTTTCCTGTAGTGGGGGAGTCTAGGACCAGGGACACAAATAGAGTGGATGTGGAGAGGATGCTTCCTGTAATGGGGGAGTCTCGGACCAGAGGACAGAGATAGAGTGGATATGGAGAGGACGTTTCCTATAGTTGCGAAGCCTAGGACCAGAGGACACAGATAGAGTGGATGTGGAGAGGGTGTTTCCTGAAGTGGTAGAGTCTGTAACCTGAGGACACAGATAGAGTGGATACGGAGAGGATGTTTCCTGTAGTGGGGGAGTAGGGGACCAAAGGACACAGATAGTGTGGATGTGGAGAGGATGTTTCCTGTATTGGGGAAGTCTAGAACCAGAGGACACAGATAGAGTGGATGTGGAGAGGATGTTTCCTGAAGTGGGGGTGTCTAGGACCAGAGGACACAGATAGAGTGGATGTGGAGAGGATGTTTCCTGAAGTGGGGGAGTCTAGGACTAGAGGAGAAAGTTAAAGTGGATATGGAGAGGATGTTTCCTGTAGTGGGGGGGTCTGGGACCAGAAGACACAGATAGAGTGGATGTGGAGATGATGTTTCCTGTAGTGGGAGAGTCTAGGACGATAGGACAGAGATAGAGTGGATATAGAGAGGATGTTTCCTATAGCGGGGAAAGTCTAGGACCAGAGGACACAGATAGAGTGGATGTGGAGAGGATGTTTCCTGTAGTGGACGGAGTCCAGGACCAGAGGTCACAGATAGAGTGGATGTGGAGATGTTTCCTGTAATGGGGGGAGTCTAGGACCAGAGGACACAGATAGAGTGGATGTGGAGAGGATGTTTCCTGTGGTAGGGGGAGTCTAGGACCAGAGTACACAGATAGAGTGGATGTGGAGAGGATGTTTCCTGAAGTGGGGGTGTCTAGGACCAGAGGACACAGATAGAGTGGATGTGGAGAGGATGTTTCCTGAAGTGGGGGAGTCCAGGACCAGAGGAGACAGTTAAAGTGGATATGGAGAGGATGTTTCCTATAGCGGGGAAAGTCTAGGACCAGAGGACACAGGTAGAGTGGATGTGGAGAGGATGTTTCCTGTAGTGGGCGGAGTCTAGGACCAGAGGTCACAGATAGAGTGGATGTGGAGATGTTTCTTGTAATGGGGGGAGTCTAGGACCAGAGGACACAGATAAAGTGGACGTGGAGAGGATGTTTCCTGTAGTGGGGGGAGTCTAGGACCAGAGGACACAGATAGAGTGGATGTGGAGAAGATGTTTCCTGTAGTGGGGTGAGTCTAGGACCAGAGGACACAGACAGAGTGGATGTGGAGAGGATGTTTCCTGTAGTGGGGGAAGACTAGGACCAGAGTGGAAGTAGAGAGGATGTTTCCTGTAGTGGGGGAAGTCTGGGACCAGAGGACACTGATAGAGTGGATGTGGAGAGGATGTTTCCTGTAGTGGGTGGAGTCTAGGACACGTGTTGATGTGGCGAGGATGTTTCTTGTAGTGGGGTGAGTCTAGGACCAGAGGTCACAGACAGAGTGGATGTGGAGAGGATGTTTCCTGTTGTGGGGGAGTCTAGGACCAGAGGACACAAATAGAGTGTATGTGGTGAGGATGTTTCCTGTAATGGCGGAGTCTAGGACCAGAGGACACAGATAGAGTGCATATGGAGAGGATGTTTCCTCTAGTGGGGGAGTCTAGGACCAGAGGGCACAGATAGAGTGGATGTGGAGAGGATGATTCCTGTATTGGGGTAGTCTAGGACAGGGACACAGATAGAGTGGATGTGGAGGGGATGTTTCCTGCAGTCGGGGAGTCTAAGAACAGTGGACACAGATAGAATGGATTAGCACAGGATGTTTCCTGTACTGGGGGAGTCTAGAACCAGAGGACACAGACAGCGTGCATGTGGAGAGGATGTTTCCTGTAGTCGGGGAGTCTAAGACCAGTGGACACAGATAGAATCGATTAGCACAGGATGTTTCCTGTACTGGGGGAGTCTAGGACCAGAGGACACAGATAGAGTGGATGTGGAGAGGATGTTTCCTGTAGTGGGGCAGTCTTGGACTAGATGACACCGATGGAGTGGATGTTGGGAGGATGTTTCCTGTAGTGGGAGAGTCTAGGACCACAGGCCAGAGATAGAGTGGATATGGAGAGGACTTTTCCTACAGTGGGGTAAGTCAAGGACCAGAGGACACAGATAGAGTGGATGTGGAGAGGATGTTTCCTGTAGTGGGTGGAGTCTAGGACCCGTGTTGATGTGGCGAGGATGTTTCTTGTAGTGGGGTGAGTCTAGGACCAGAGGTCACAGATAGAGTGGAAATGCAGAGGATGTTTCCTGTAGTGTGGGGGGTGGGGTGGTCTCGGATCAGAGGACACAGATAGAGTAGATATGGAGAGGATGTTTCTTCTAGTGGGGGAGAATAGGACCAGAGGGCACAGATAGAGTGGATATGGAGAGGATGTTTCCTGTAGTGGGGTAGTCTAGGACCAGGAACACAGATAGAGAGGATGTGGAGAGGTTGTTTCCTGTAATGGGGGAGTCTAGGAACAGAGGACACAGATAGAGTGGATGTGGAGAGGATGTTTCCTGCAGTGGGGGAAGTCTGGGACCAGAGGGCACAGATAGAGTGGATGTGGAGAGGATGATTCCTGTAGTGTGGGGAGTCCAGGACCAGAGGACACAGATATAGTGGATATGGAGAGGAAGTTTCCTGTAGTGGGGGAGTCCAGGACCAGGGACACAGATAGACTAGATGTGGAGAGGATGTTTCCTGTAATGGGGTAGTCTACGACCAGAGGACACAGATAGAGTGGATATGGAGAGGACGTTTCCTATATTGCGGGAGACTAGGACCAGAGGACACAAATAGAGTGGATATGGAGAGGATGTTTCCTATAGTTGCGGAGACTAGGACCAGAGGACACAGTTAGAGTGGATATGGAGAGGATATTTCATGTAGTGGTGGGGGGGTGTGAGCGTCTCGGACCAGAGGACACAGATAGAGTGAATGTGGAGAAGATGTTTTCTGTAGTGGAAGAGTCTAGGACCAGAGGACACATATACAGTGGATGTGGAGAGGATGTTTCCTACAGTGGGTGATGTCTAGGACCAGGGACGCAGATAGAGTATATATGGAGAGGATGTTTCCTGTAGTGGGGGGGTCTCGGACCAGGGACACAGATAGAGTGGATGTGGAGAGGACGTTTCCTATAGTGGGGAAGACTAGGACCAGAGGACACAGATAGAGTGATTTGGAGAGGATATTTCCTATATTGGGGGAGACTGGGACCAGAGGACACAGATAGAGTGGATATTGAGAGGATGTTTCCTGTAATGGTGACGTCTAGGACCAAAGGGCACAGATACAATGGATATGGAGCGGATGTTTCCTATAGTGGGGGAGTCTAGGACCAGAGGACACAGATAGAGTGGAAATGCAGAGGATGTTTCCTGTAGTGTGGGGGGTGGGGTGGTCTCGGATCAGAGGACACAGATAGAGTGGATGTGGAGAGGATGTTTCCTGTAGTGGGTGGAGTCTAGGACCAGAGGGCAGAGATAGAGTGGATGTGGAGAGGATGTTTCGTGTAATGGGGGAGTCTAGGACCAGAGGACACAGACAGAATGGAAATGCAGAGGATGTTTCCTGTAGTGAGGTAGCCTAGGACCAGGGACACAGATAGAGTGGATGTGGAGAGGATGTTTCCTGTAGTGGGGCAGTCTTGGACTAGATGACACCGATGGAGTGGATGTGGAGAGGATGTTTCCTGTAGTGGGAGAGTCTAGGACCACAGGACAGAGATAGAGTGGATATGGAGAGGTCTTTTCCTATAGTGGGGAAAGTCAAGCACCAGAGGACACAGATAGAGTTTGTGTGGAGAGGATGTTTCCTGTAGTGTGTGGAGTCCAGGACACGTGTTGATGTGGCGAGGATGTTTCTTGTAGTGGGGTGAGTCTAGGACCAGAGGTCACAGATAGAGTGGATGTGGAGAGGATGTTTCCTGTTGTGGGGGAGTCTAGGACCAGAGGACACAGATAGAGTGGATGTGGAGAGGATGCTTCCTGTAGTGGTAGAGTCTGGAACCAGAGGACACAGACAGAGTGGATGTGGAGAGGATGTTTCCTGTATTGGGGGAGCCTAGAACCAGACGCAGATAGAGTGGATGTGGAGAGGATGTTTCCTGTAGTGGGGGGAGTCTAGGACCAGAGGACACAGATAGAGTGGATGTTTCCTGTAGTGGGGGAGTCTAGGACCAGGGACACAGATAGAGTGGATGTGGAGAGGACGTTTCGTATAGTTGCGGACACTAGGACCAGAGGACATAGATAGAGTGGATGTGGGGAGGATGTTTCCTATATTGCGGGAGACTGGGACCAGAGGACTCAGATGGAATGGAAACGGAGAGGATGTTTCCTATAGTGCGGGAGGCTAGGACCAGAGGATAGAGATAGAGTGGATATAGAGAGGATGTTTCCTGTAGTGGGGGGTGGGGGGTCTTCGACCTGAGGACACAGATAGAGTGGATGTGGAGAGGGTGTTTCCTGAAGTGGTAGAGTCTGGAACCTGAGGACACAGATAGAGTGGATATGGAGAGGAGATTTCCTGTAGTGGCGGGGGTGGCGTGGGCGTCTCGGACCAGAGGACACAGATAGAGAGGATGTGGAGAGGATGTTTCCTACAGTGAGTGAAGTCTAGGACCAGAGGACACAGATAGAGTGGATATGGAGAGAATGTTTCCTGTAGTGGGGGAGTCTAGGACCAGGGACACAGGTAGAGTATATATGGAGAGGATATTTCCTGTAGTGGGGGGGTCTCGGACCAATGGACACAGATAGAGTGAATGTGGAGAGGACGTTTCCTATAGTGGGGGAGTCGAGGACCAGAGGACACAGATAGAGTGGATGTTTCCTGTAGTTGGGGAGTCTAGGACCAGGGACACTGACAGAGTGGATGTGGAGAGGATGCTTCCTGTAATGAGGGAGTCTAGGACCAGAGGACACAGATAGAGTGGATGTGGAGAGGATGTTTCCTGTAGTGGGGGTGTCTAGGACCAGAGGACACAGATAGAGTGTATGTTTCCTGTAGTGGGGGAGTCTACGACCAGGGACACAAATAGAGTGGATGTGGAGAGGATGCTTCCTGTAATGGGGGAGTCTCGGACCAGAGGACAGAGATAGAGTGGATATGGAGAGGACGTTTCCTATAGTTGCGAAGCCTAGGACCAGAGGACACAGATAGAGTGGATGTGGAGAGGGTGTTTCCTGAAGTGGTAGAGTCTGTAACCTGAGGACACAGATAGAGTGGATACGGAGAGGATGTTTCCTGTAGTGGGGGAGTAGGGGACCAAGGGACACAGATAGTGTGGATGTGGAGAGGATGTTTCCTGTATTGGGGAAGTCTAGAACCAGAGGACACAGATAGAGTGGATGTGGAGAGGATGTTTCCTGAAGTGGGGGTGTCTAGGACCAGAGGACACAGATAGAGTGGATGTGGAGAGGATGTTTCCTGAAGTGGGGGAGTCTAGGACTAGAGGAGAAAGTTAAAGTGGATATGGAGAGGATGTTTCCTGTAGTGGGGGGGTCTGGGACCAGAAGACACAGATAGAGTGGATGTGGAGATGATGTTTCCTGTAGTGGGAGAGTCTAGGACGATAGGACAGAGATAGAGTGGATATAGAGAGGATGTTTCCTATAGCGGGGAAAGTCTAGGACCAGAGGACACAGATAGAGTGGATGTGGAGAGGATGTTTCCTGTAGTGGACGGAGTCCAGGACCAGAGGTCACAGATAGAGTGGATGTGGAGATGTTTCCTGTAATGGGGGGAGTCTAGGACCAGAGGACACAGATAGAGTGGATGTGGAGAGGATGTTTCCTGTGGTAGGGGGAGTCTAGGACCAGAGTACACAGATAGAGTGGATGTGGAGAGGATGTTTCCTGAAGTGGGGGTGTCTAGGACCAGAGGACACAGATAGAGTGGATGTGGAGAGGATGTTTCCTGAAGTGGGGGAGTCCAGGACCAGAGGAGACAGTTAAAGTGGATATGGAGAGGATGTTTCCTATAGCGGGGAAAGTCTAGGACCAGAGGACACAGGTAGAGTGGATGTGGAGAGGATGTTTCCTGTAGTGGGCGGAGTCTAGGACCAGAGGTCACAGATAGAGTGGATGTGGAGATGTTTCTTGTAATGGGGGGAGTCTAGGACCAGAGGACACAGATAAAGTGGACGTGGAGAGGATGTTTCCTGTAGTGGGGGGAGTCTAGGACCAGAGGACACAGATAGAGTGGATGTGGAGAAGATGTTTCCTGTAGTGGGGTGAGTCTAGGACCAGAGGACACAGACAGAGTGGATGTGGAGAGGATGTTTCCTGTAGTGGGGGAAGACTAGGACCAGAGTGGAAGTAGAGAGGATGTTTCCTGTAGTGGGGGAAGTCTGGGACCAGAGGACACTGATAGAGTGGATGTGGAGAGGATGTTTCCTGTAGTGGGTGGAGTCTAGGACACGTGTTGATGTGGCGAGGATGTTTCTTGTAGTGGGGTGAGTCTAGGACCAGAGGTCACAGACAGAGTGGATGTGGAGAGGATGTTTCCTGTTGTGGGGGAGTCTAGGACCAGAGGACACAAATAGAGTGTATGTGGTGAGGATGTTTCCTGTAATGGCGGAGTCTAGGACCAGAGGACACAGATAGAGTGCATATGGAGAGGATGTTTCCTCTAGTGGGGGAGTCTAGGACCAGAGGGCACAGATAGAGTGGATGTGGAGAGGATGATTCCTGTATTGGGGTAGTCTAGGACAGGGACACAGATAGAGTGGATGTGGAGGGGATGTTTCCTGCAGTCGGGGAGTCTAAGAACAGTGGACACAGATAGAATGGATTAGCACAGGATGTTTCCTGTACTGGGGGAGTCTAGAACCAGAGGACACAGACAGCGTGCATGTGGAGAGGATGTTTCCTGTAGTCGGGGAGTCTAAGACCAGTGGACACAGATAGAATCGATTAGCACAGGATGTTTCCTGTACTGGGGGAGTCTAGGACCAGAGGACACAGATAGAGTGGATGTGGAGAGGATGTTTCCTGTAGTGGGGCAGTCTTGGACTAGATGACACCGATGGAGTGGATGTTGGGAGGATGTTTCCTGTAGTGGGAGAGTCTAGGACCACAGGCCAGAGATAGAGTGGATATGGAGAGGACTTTTCCTACAGTGGGGTAAGTCAAGGACCAGAGGACACAGATAGAGTGGATGTGGAGAGGATGTTTCCTGTAGTGGGTGGAGTCTAGGACCCGTGTTGATGTGGCGAGGATGTTTCTTGTAGTGGGGTGAGTCTAGGACCAGAGGTCACAGATAGAGTGGAAATGCAGAGGATGTTTCCTGTAGTGTGGGGGGTGGGGTGGTCTCGGATCAGAGGACACAGATAGAGTAGATATGGAGAGGATGTTTCTTCTAGTGGGGGAGAATAGGACCAGAGGGCACAGATAGAGTGGATATGGAGAGGATGTTTCCTGTAGTGGGGTAGTCTACGACCAGGAACACAGATAGAGAGGATGTGGAGAGGTTGTTTCCTGTAATGGGGGAGTCTAGGAACAGAGGACACAGATAGAGTGGATGTGGAGAGGATGTTTCCTGCAGTGGGGGAAGTCTGGGACCAGAGGGCACAGATAGAGTGGATGTGGAGAGGATGATTCCTGTAGTGTGGGGAGTCCAGGACCAGAGGACACAGATATAGTGGATATGGAGAGGAAGTTTCCTGTAGTGGGGGAGTCCAGGACCAGGGACACAGATAGACTAGATGTGGAGAGGATGTTTCCTGTAATGGGGTAGTCTACGACCAGAGGACACAGATAGAGTGGATATGGAGAGGACGTTTCCTATATTGCGGGAGACTAGGACCAGAGGACACAAATAGAGTGGATATGGAGAGGATGTTTCCTATAGTTGCGGAGACTAGGACCAGAGGACACAGTTAGAGTGGATATGGAGAGGATATTTCATGTAGTGGTGGGGGGGTGTGAGCGTCTCGGACCAGAGGACACAGATAGAGTGAATGTGGAGAAGATGTTTTCTGTAGTGGAAGAGTCTAGGACCAGAGGACACATATACAGTGGATGTGGAGAGGATGTTTCCTACAGTGGGTGATGTCTAGGACCAGGGACGCAGATAGAGTATATATGGAGAGGATGTTTCCTGTAGTGGGGGGGTCTCGGACCAGGGACACAGATAGAGTGGATGTGGAGAGGACGTTTCCTATAGTGGGGAAGACTAGGACCAGAGGACACAGATAGAGTGATTTGGAGAGGATATTTCCTATATTGGGGGAGACTGGGACCAGAGGACACAGATAGAGTGGATATTGAGAGGATGTTTCCTGTAATGGTGACGTCTAGGACCAAAGGACACAGATACAATGGATATGGAGCGGATGTTTCCTATAGTGGGGGAGTCTAGGACCAGAGGACACAGATAGAGTGGAAATGCAGAGGATGTTTCCTGTAGTGTGGGGGGTGGGGTGGTCTCGGATCAGAGGACACAGATAGAGTGGATGTGGAGAGGATGTTTCCTGTAGTGGGTGGAGTCTAGGACCAGAGGGCAGAGATAGAGTGGATGTGGGGAGGATGTTTCGTGTAATGGGGGAGTCTAGGACCAGAGGACACAGACAGAATGGAAATGCAGAGGATGTTTCCTGTAGTGAGGTTGCCTAGGACCAGGGACACAGATAGAGTGGATGTGGAGAGGATGTTTCCTGTAGTGGGGCAGTCTTGGACTAGATGACACCGATGGAGTGGATGTGGAGAGGATGTTTCCTGTAGTGGGAGAGTCTAGGACCACAGGACAGAGATAGAGTGGATATGGAGAGGTCTTTTCCTATAGTGGGGAAAGTCAAGGACCAGAGGACACAGATAGAGTTTATGTGGAGAGGATGTTTCCTGTAGTGTGTGGAGTCTAGGACACGTGTTGATGTGGCGAGGATGTTTCTTGTAGTGGTAGAGTCTAGGACCAGAGGACACAGATATAATGGATGTGGAGAGGATGTTTCCTACAGTGGGGGAAGTCTGGGACCAGAGGTCACAGATAGCGTGGATGTGGAGAGGATTTCTCCTGTAGTGGGGGGAGTCTAGGACCAGAGGACACAGATATAGTGGATATGGAGAGGATGTTTCCTGTAGTGGGGGGGTCTGGGACCAGAAGCCACAGATAGAGTAGATGTGGAGATGATGTTTCCTGTAGTGGGAGAGCCTAGGACCATAGGACAGAGATAGAGTGGATATGGACAGGATGTTTCCTATAGTGGGGAAAGTCTCGGACCAGAGGACATAGATAGAGTGACTGTGGAGAGGATGTTTCCTGTAGTGGGGGGAGTCTACGATCTGAGGACACAGATAGACTGAATGTGAAGAGGATGTTTCCTGTAGTGGGAGAGTCTAGGACCAGTGGAGACTGATAGAGTGGATGTGGAGAGGATATATCCTATACTGGGGTCTGTGGGACCAGAGCACACAGATTGAATGGATGTGGAGGGAATGTTTCCTGTAGTGGGGGGAGTCTATGACCAGAGGACACAGATGGAGTAGATGTGGAGAGGAAGTTTCCTGTACTGTGGGGAGTCTAGGACCAGAGGACACAGATAGAGTGGATTTGGAGAGGATGTTTCCTGTAATGGGGGAGTCTAGGACCAGAGGACACAGATAGAGTGGATGTGGTGAGGATGTTTCCTGTAAAGGGGGAGTCTAGGACCAGAGGACACAGATAGAGTGGATATGGAGTGGATGTTTCCTGTAATGGGGAGACTAGGACTGAGGACACAGATAGAGTTGATGTGGTGCGGATCATTCCTGTAATGGGGGAGTCTAGGACCAGAGGGCAGAGATAGAGTGGATGTGGAGAGGATGTTTCGTGTAATGGGGGAGTCTAGGACCAGATTACACAGACAGAATGGAAATGGAGAGGATCTTTCCTGTAGTGAGGTAGCCTAGGACCAGGGACACAGATAGAGTGGATGTGGAGAGGATGTTTCCTATAGTGGGGGAGACTAGGACCAGAGGACACAGATAGAGTGCATATGTAGAGGATGTTTCCTATAGTTGCGGAGACTAGGACCAGAGGACACAGATAGAGTGGATGAGGGGAGGATGTTTCCTATATTAGGGGAGTCTGGGTCCAGAGGACACAGATAGAGTGGATGTGGAGAGGATGTTTCCTGTAGTGTGGGTGTCTAGGACCAGAGGACACAGATAGAGTGGATTTGGTGAAGATGTTTCCTGTAATCGGGGAGTCTACGATTAGAGGACACAGATAGAGTGGATATGGAGAGGATGTTTCCTGTAGTGAGGTAGCCTAGGACCAGGGACTCAGATAGAGTGGATGTGGAGAGGATGTTTCCTGTAGTGGGGTAGTCTAGGACCAGGGACACAGATAGAATGGATGTGGAGGGGATGTTTCCTGTAGTCGGGGAGTCTAAGACCAGTGGACACATATAGAATGGATGTGCAGAGGATATTTCCTGTACTGGGGGAGTCTAGGACCAGAGGACACAGACAGAGTGCATGTGGAGAGGATGTTTCCTGAAGTGGGGTGAGTCTAGGAGCAGGGACACAGATAGAGAGGATTTGGAGAGGATGTTTCCTGTAATGGAGGAGTCTAGGAACAGAGGACGCAAATAGAGTGGATATGGAGAGGACGTTTCCTATAGTGTGGGAGACTAGGACCAGAGGACACAGACAGAGTGGATATGAAGAGGATGTTTCCAATAGTCGGGGAGTCTAGGACCAGAGGACGCAGATAGAGTGGATGTGGAGATGATGTTTCCTGTAGTGGGGTAGTCTTGGACTAGATAACACCGATGGAGTGGATGTGGAGAGGATGTTTCCTGTAGTGGGAGAGTCCAGTACCACAGGACAGAGATAGAGTGGATATGGAGAGGACTTTTCCTATAGTGGTGAAAGTCAAGGACCAGAGGACACAGATAGAGTGGATGTGGAGAGGATGTTTCCTATTGTGGGGGAGTCTAGGACCAGAGAAGACAGATAGAGTGGATACGGAGAGGATGTTTCCTGTAGTGGTAGAGTCTAGGAACAGAGGACACAAAGATCGTGGATGTGGAGAGGATGTTTCCTACAGTGGGGGATGTGTGGGACCAGAGGGCACAGATAGAGTGGATGTGGAGAGGATAATTCCTGTAGTGGGGGGAGTCTAGGACCAGAGGGCACAGATAGAGTGGATGTGGAGAGGATGTTTCCGGTAGTGGGGGAGTCTCGGACCAGAGGACACAGATAGAGTGGATGTGGAGAGGATGTTTCCTGTAGTGGGGGAGTCTAGGACCAGAGGGCACAGATAGAGTGGATGTGGAGAGGATGTTTCCGGTAGTGGGGGAGTCTAGGACCAGAGGACACAGATATAGTGGATATGGAGAGGAAGTTTCCTGTACTGGGGGAGTCCAGGACCAGGGACACAGATAGACTAGATGCGGAGAGGATGTTTCCTGTAATGGGGTAGTCTAGAACCAGAGGACACAGATAGAGTGGATATGGAGAGGACGTTTCCTATATTGCGGGAGACTAGGACCAGAGGACACAGATAGAGTGGATATGGAGCGGATGTTTCCTATAGTTGCGGAGACTAGGACCAGAGGACACAGTTAGAGTGGATATGGAGAGGATATTTCCTGTAGTGGTGGGAGGGTGTGAGCGTCTCGGACCAGAGGACAGAGATAGAGTGAATGTGGAGAGGAAGTTTCCTATAGTGTGGGAGTCTAGGACCAGAGGACATAGATAGAGTGACTGTGGAGAGGATGTTTCCTGTAGTGGGGGGAGTCTACGATCTGAGGACCCAGATAGAGTGGATGTGGAGAGGATGTTTCCTGTAGTGGGAGAGTCTAGGACCAGTGGAGACTGATAGAGTGGATGTGGAGAGGATATATCCTATACTGGGGTCTGTGGGACCAGAGCACACAGATTGAATGGATGTGGAGGGAATGTTTCCTGTAGTGGGGGGAGTCTATGACCAGAGGACACAGATAGAGTAGATGTGGAGAGGAAGTTTCCTGTACTGTGGGGAGTCTAGTACCAGAGGACACAGATAGAGTGGATTTGGAGAGGATGTTTCCTGTAATGGGGGAGTCTAGGACCAGAGGACACAGATAGAGTGGATGTGGTGAGGATGTTTCCTGTAAAGGGGGAGTCTAGGACCAGAGGACACTGATAGAGTGGATATGGAGTGGATGTTTCCTGTAATGGGGAGACTAGGACTGAGGACACAGATAGAGTTGATGTGGTGCGGATCATTCCTGTAATGGGGGAGTCTAGGACCAGAGGGCAGAGATAGAGTGGATGTGGAGAGGATGTTTCGTGTAATGGGGGAGTCTAGGACCAGATTACACAGACAGAATGGAAATGGAGAGGATCTTTCCTGTAGTGAGGTAGCCTAGGACCAGGGACACAGATAGAGTGGATGTGGAGAGGATGTTTCCTATAGTGGGGGAGACTAGGATCAGAGGACACAGATAGAGTGGATTTGGTGAGGATGTTTCCTGTAATCGGGGAGTCTACGATTAGAGAACACAGATAGAGTGGATATGGAGAGGATGTTTCCTGTACTGGGGGAGTCTAGGACCAGAGGACACAGACAGAGTGCATGTGGAGAGGATGTTTCCTGAAGTGGGGTGAGTCTAGGACCAGGGACACAGATAGAGAGGATGTGGAGAGGATGTTTCCTGTAATGGAGGAGTCTAGGAACAGAGGACGCAAATAGAGTGGATATGGAGAGGACGTTTCCTATAGTGTGGGAGACTAGGACCAGAGGACACAGACAGAGTGGATATGAAGAGGATGTTTCCAATAGTCGGGGAGTCTAGGACCAGAGGACACAGATAGAGTGGATGTGGAGAGGATGTTTCCTGTAGTGGGGTAGTCTTGGACTAGATAACACCGATGGAGTGGATGTGGAGAGGAGGTTTCCTGTAGTGGGAGAGTCCAGTACCACAGGACAGAGATAGAGTGGATATGGAGAGGACTTTTCCTATAGTGGGGAAAGTCAAGGACCAGAGGACACAGATAGAGTGGATGTGGAGAGGATGTTTCCTGTAGTGGTTGGAGTCTAGGACCCGTGTTGATGTGGCGAGGATGTTTCTTGTAGTGGGGTGAGTCTAGGACCAGAGGTCACAGATAGAGTGGATGTGGAGAGGATGTTTCCTATTGTGGGGGAGTCTAGGACCAGAGAACACAGATAGAGTGGATACGGAGAGGATGTTTCCTGTAGTGGTAGAGTCTAGGAACAGAGGACACAAATATCGTGGATCTGGAGAGGATGTTTCCTACAGTGGGGGATGTGTGGGACCAGAGGGCACAGATAGAGTGGATGTGGAGAGGATAATTCCTGTAGTGGGGGGAGTCTAGGACCAGAGGACACAGATAGACTAGATGTGGAGAGGATGTTTCCTGTAATGGGGTAGTCTAGGACCAGAGGACACAGATAGAGTGGATATGGAGAGGACGTTTCCTATATTGCGGGAGACAAGGACCAGAGGACACAGATAGAGTGGATATGGAGCGGATGTTTCCTATAGTTGCGGAGACTAGGACCAGAGGACACAGTTAGAGTGGATATGGAGAGGATATTTCCTGTAGTGGTGGGGGGGTGTGAGCGCCTCGGACCAGACGACACAGATAGAGTGAATGTGGAGAGGAAGTTTCCTATAGTGTGGGAGTCTAGGACCAGAGGACACAGATAGAGTGGATGTGGAGAGGATGCTTCCTGTAGTGGTAGAGTCTGGAACCAGAGGACACAGACAGAGTGGATATGGAGAGGATGTTTCCTGTAGTCGGGGAGTCGAGGACCAGGGGACACAGATAGTGTGGATGTGGAGAGGATGTTTCCTGTATTGGGGGAGCCTAGAACCAGACGCAGATAGAGTGGATGTGGAGAGGATGTTTCCTGTAGTGGGGGGAGTCTAGGACCAGAGGACACAGATAGAGTGGATGTTTCCTGTAGTGGGGGAGTCTAGGACCAGGGACACAGATAGAGTGGATGTGGAGAGGACGTTTCGTATAGTTGCGGACACTAGGACCAGAGGACATAGATAGAGTGGATGTGGAGAGGATGTTTCCTGTATTGGGGGAGACTGGGACCAGAGGACTCAGATGGAATGGAAACGGAGAGGATGTTTCCTATAGTGCGGGAGGCTAGGACCAGAGGATAGAGATAGAGTGGATATAGAGAGGATGTTTCCTGTAGTGGGGGGTGGGGGGTCTTCGACCTGAGGAAACAGATAGAGTGGATGTGGAGAGGGTGTTTCGTGAAGTGGCAGAGTCTGGAACCTGAGGACACAGATAGAGTGGATATGGAGAGGATATTTCCTGTAGTGGCGGGGTTGGTGTGGGCGTCTCGGACCAGAGGACACAGATAGAGTGGATGTGGAGAGGATGTTTCCTACAGTGAGTGAAGTCTAGGACCAGAGGACACAGATAGAGTGGATATGGAGAGAATGTTTCCTGTAGTGGGGGAGTCTAGGACCAGGGACACAGGTAGAGTATATATGGAGAGGATGTTTCCTGTAGTGGGGGGGTCTCGCACCAATGGACACAGATAGAGTGAATGTGGAGAGGACGTTTCCTATAGTGGGGGAGTCGAGGACCAGAGGACACAGATAGAGTGGATGTTTCCTGTAGTTGGGGAGTCTAGGACCAGGGACACTGACAGAGTGGATGTGGAGAGGATGCTTCCTGTAATGAGGGAGTCTAGGACCAGAGGACACAGATAGAGTGGATGTGGAGAGGATGTTTCCTGTAGTGGGGGTGTCTAGGACCAGAGGACACAGATAGAGTGTATGTTTCCTGTAGTGGGGGAGTCTAGGACCAGGGACACAAATAGAGTGGATGTGGAGAGGATGCTTCCTGTAATGGGGGAGTCTCGGACCAGAGGACAGAGATAGAGTGGATATGGAGAGGACGTTTCCTATAGTTGCGGAGCCTAGGACCAGAGGACACAGATAGAGTGGATGTGGAGAGGGTGTTTCCTAAAGTGGTAGAGTCTGGAACCTGAGGACACAGATAGAGTGGATACGGAGAGGATGTTTCCTGAAGTGGGGGTGTCTAGGACCAGAGGACACAGATAGAGTGGATGTGGAGAGGATGTTTCCTGAAGTGGGGGAGTCTAGGACTAGAGGAGAAAGTTAAAGTGGATATGGAGAGGATGTTTCCTGTAGTGGGGGGGTCTGGGACCAGAAGACACAGATAGAGTGGATGTGGAGATGATGTTTCCTGTAGTGGGAGAGTCTAGGACGATAGGACAGAGATAGAGTGGATATGGAGAGGATGTTTCCTATAGCGGGGAAAGTCTAGGACCAGAGGACACAGGTAGAGTGGATGTGGAGATGTTTCTTGTAATGGGGGGAGTCTAGGACCAGAGGACACAGATAAAGTGGACGTGGAGAGGATGTTTCCTGTAGTGGGGGGAGTCTAGGACCAGAGGACACAGATAGAGTGGATGTGGAGAAGATGTTTCCTGTAGTGGGGTGAGTCTAGGACCAGAGGACACAGATAGAGTGGATGTGGAGAGGATGTTTCCTGTAGTGGGGGAAGACTAGGACTAGAGTGGAAGTAGAGAGGATGTTTCCTGTAGTGGGGGAAGTCTAGGACCAGAGGACACAGATAGAGTGTATGTGGAGAGGATGTTTCCTGTAGTGCGGGAGTATAGGACCAGAGGGCACAGATAGAGTGGATGTGGAGAGGATGTTTCCTGTAGTGCGGAAGTCTAGGTCCAGAGGACACAGATAGAGTGGATGTGTAGAGGATGTTTCCTATAGTGGGGGTGTGTACGACAGAGGACACAGATGGAGTGGATGTGGAAAGGATGTTTCCTGTAGTGGGGGAGTCTAGGACCAGGGACACAGATAGAGTGGATGTGGAGGGGATGTTTCCTGTAGTCGGGGAGTCTAAGACCAGTGGACACATATAGAATGGATGTGCAGTGGATGTTTCCTGTACTGGGGGAGTCTAAGACCAGAGGACACAGACAGAGTGCATTTGGAGAGGATGTTTCCTGAAGTGGGGTGAGTCTAGGACCAGGGACACAGATAGAGAGGATGTGGAGAGGATGTTTCCTGTAATGGCCGAGTCTAGGACCAGAGGTCACAGACAGAGTGGATATGAAGAGGATGTTTCCAATAGTCGGGGAGTCTAGGACCAAAGGACACAGATAGAGTGGATGTGGAGAGGATGTTTCCTGTAGTGGGGCAGTCTTGGACTAGATGACACCGATGGAGTGGATGTGGAGTGGATGTTTCCTGTAGTGGGAGAGTCTAGGACCACAGGACAGAGATAGAGTGGATATGGAGAGGAGTTTTCCTATAGTGGGGAAAGTCAAGGACCAGAGGACACAGATAAAGTGGATGTGGAGAGGATGTTTCCTGTAGTGGGTGGAGTCTAGGACCTGTGTTGATGTGGCGAGGATGTTTCTTGTAGTGGGGTGAGTCTAGGACCAGAGGTCACAGATATAGTGGATATGGAGGGGAAGTTTCCTGTACTGGGGGATTCCAGGACCAGGGACACAGATAGACTAGATGTGGAGAGGATGTTTCCTGTAATGGGGTAGTCTAGGACCAGAGGACACAGATAGAGTGGATATTGAGAGGACGTTTCCTATATTGCGGGAGACTAGGACCAGAGGACACAGATAGAGTGGATATGGAGCGGATGTTTCCTATAGTTGCGGAGACTAGGACCAGAGGACACAGTTAGAGTGGATATGGAGAGGATATTTCCTGTAGTGGTGGGGGGGTGTGAGCGTCTCGGACCAGAGGACACAGATAGAGTGAATGTGGAGAGGAAATTTCCTATAGTGTGGGAGTCTAGGACCAGAGGACACAGATAGAGTGGATGTGGAGAGGATGCTTCCTGTAGTGGTAGAGTCTGCAACCAGAGGACACAGATAGAGTGGATATGGAGAGGATGTTTCCTGTAGTCGGGGAGTCGAGGACCAGGGGACACAGATGTTGTGGATGTGGAGAGGATGTTTCCTGTATTGGGGGAGCCTAGAACCAGACGCAGATAGAGTGGATGTGGAGAGGATGTTTCCTGTAGTGGGGGGAGTCTAGGACCAGAGGACACAGATAGAGTGGATGTTTCCTGTAGTGGGGGAGTCTAGGACCAGGGACACAGATAGAGTGGATGTGGAGAGGATGCTTCCTGTAATGGGGAGTCTAGGACCAGAGGACACAGATAGAGTGGATATTGAGAGGACGTTTCCTATAGTTGCGGACACTAGGACCAGAGGACGTAGATAGAGTGGATGTGGAGAGGATGTTTCCTATATTGGGGGAGACTGGGACCAGAGGACTCAGATGGAATGGAAACGGAGAGGATGTTTCCTATAGTGCGGGAGGCTAGGACCAGAGGATAGAGATAGAGTGGATATAGAGAGGATGTTTCCTGTAGTGGGGGGTGGGGGGTCTTGGACCTGAGGACACAGATAGAGTGGATGTGGAGAGGGTGTTTCCTGAAGTGGTAGAGTCTGGAACCTGAGGACACAGATAGAGTGGATATGGAGAGGATATTTCCTGTAGTGGCGGGGGTGGTGTGGGCGTCTCTGACCAGAGGACACAGATAGAGTGGATGTGGAGAGGATGTTTCCTACAGTGGGTGAAGTCTAGGACCAGAGGACACAGATAGAGTGGATATGGAGAGAATGTTTCCTGTAGTGGGGGAGTCTAGGACCAGGGACACAGGTAGAGTATATATGGAGAGGATGTTTCCTGTAGTGCGGGGGTCTCGGACCAATGGACACAGATAGAGTGAATGTGGAGAGGACGTTTCCTATAGTGGGGGAGTCTAGGACCAGAGGACACAGATAGAGTGATGTTTCCTGTAGTTGGGGAGTCTAGGACCAGGGACACTGACAGAGTGGATGTGGAGAGGATGCTTCCTGTAATGAGGGAGTCTAGGACCAGAGGACACAGATAGAGTGGATGTGGAGTGGATGTTTCCTGTAGTGGGGGTGTCTAGGACCAGAGGACACAGATAGAGTGTATGTTTCCTGTAGTGGGGGAGTCTAGGACCAGGGACACAAATAGAGTGGATGTGGAGATGATGCTTCCTGTAATGGGGGAGTCTCGGACCAGAGGACAGAGATAGAGTGGATATGGAGAGGACGTTTCCTATAGTTGCGGAGACTAGGACCAGAGGACATAGATAGAGTGGATGTGGAGAGGATGTTTCCTGAAGTGGTAGAGTCTGGAACCTGAGGACACAGATAGAGTGAATTCGGAGAGGATGTTTCCTGTAGTGGGGGAGTCGCGGACCAAGGGACACAGATAGTGTGGATGTGGAGAGGATGTTTCCTGTATTGGGGAAGTCTAGAACCAGAGGACACAGATAGAGTGGATGTGGAGAGGATGTTTCCTGAAGTGGGGGTGTCTAGGACCAGAGGACACAGATAGAGTGGATATGGAGAGGATGTTTCCTGTAGTGGGGGGGTCTGGGACCAGAAGACACAGATAGAGTGGATGTGGAGATGATGTTTCCTGTAGTGGGAGAGTCTAGGACGATAGGACAGAGATAGAGTGGATATGGAGAGGATGTTTCCTATAGCGGGGAAAGTCTGGGACCAGAGGACACAGATGGAGTGGATGTGGAGAGGATGTTTCCTGTAGTGGGCGGAGTCTAGGACCAGAGGTCACAGATAGAGTGGATGTGGAGATGTTTCCTGTGGTGGGGGGAGTCTAGGACCAGAGTACACAGATAGAGTGGATGTGGAGAGGATGTTTCCTGAAGTGGGGGAGTCTCGGACCAGAGGACAGAGATAGAGTGGATATGGAGAGGACGTTTCCTATAGTTGCGGAGCCTAGGACCAGAGGACACAGATAGAGTGGATGTGGAGAGGGTGTTTCCTAAAGTGGTAGAGTCTGGAACCTGAGGACACAGATAGAGTGGATACGGAGAGGATGTTTCCTGAAGTGGGGGTGTCTAGGACCAGAGGACACAGATAGAGTGGATGTGGAGAGGATGTTTCCTGAAGTGGGGGAGTCTAGGACTAGAGGAGAAAGTTAAAGTGGATATGGAGAGGATGTTTCCTGTAGTGGGGGGGTCTGGGACCAGAAGACACAGATAGAGTGGATGTGGAGATGATGTTTCCTGTAGTGGGAGAGTCTAGGACGATAGGACAGAGATAGAGTGGATATGGAGAGGATGTTTCCTATAGCGGGGAAAGTCTAGGACCAGAGGACACAGGTAGAGTGGATGTGGAGATGTTTCTTGTAATGGGGGGAGTCTAGGACCAGAGGACACAGATAAAGTGGACGTGGAGAGGATGTTTCCTGTAGTGGGGGGAGTCTAGGACCAGAGGACACAGATAGAGTGGATGTGGAGAAGATGTTTCCTGTAGTGGGGTGAGTCTAGGACCAGAGGACACAGATAGAGTGGATGTGGAGAGGATGTTTCCTGTAGTGGGGGAAGACTAGGACTAGAGTGGAAGTAGAGAGGATGTTTCCTGTAGTGGGGGAAGTCTAGGACCAGAGGACACAGATAGAGTGTATGTGGAGAGGATGTTTCCTGTAGTGCGGGAGTATAGGACCAGAGGGCACAGATAGAGTGGATGTGGAGAGGATGTTTCCTGTAGTGCGGAAGTCTAGGTCCAGAGGACACAGATAGAGTGGATGTGTAGAGGATGTTTCCTATAGTGGGGGTGTGTACGACAGAGGACACAGATGGAGTGGATGTGGAAAGGATGTTTCCTGTAGTGGGGGAGTCTAGGACCAGGGACACAGATAGAGTGGATGTGGAGGGGATGTTTCCTGTAGTCGGGGAGTCTAAGACCAGTGGACACATATAGAATGGATGTGCAGTGGATGTTTCCTGTACTGGGGGAGTCTAGGACCAGAGGACACAGACAGAGTGCATTTGGAGAGGATGTTTCCTGAAGTGGGGTGAGTCTAGGACCAGGGACACAGATAGAGAGGATGTGGAGAGGATGTTTCCTGTAATGGCCGAGTCTAGGACCAGAGGTCACAGACAGAGTGGATATGAAGAGGATGTTTCCAATAGTCGGGGAGTCTAGGACCAAAGGACACAGATAGAGTGGATGTGGAGAGGATGTTTCCTGTAGTGGGGCAGTCTTGGACTAGATGACACCGATGGAGTGGATGTGGAGTGGATGTTTCCTGTAGTGGGAGAGTCTAGGACCACAGGACAGAGATAGAGTGGATATGGAGAGGAGTTTTCCTATAGTGGGGAAAGTCAAGGACCAGAGGACACAGATAAAGTGGATGTGGAGAGGATGTTTCCTGTAGTGGGTGGAGTCTAGGACCTGTGTTGATGTGGCGAGGATGTTTCTTGTAGTGGGGTGAGTCTAGGACCAGAGGTCACAGATATAGTGGATATGGAGGGGAAGTTTCCTGTACTGGGGGATTCCAGGACCAGGGACACAGATAGACTAGATGTGGAGAGGATGTTTCCTGTAATGGGGTAGTCTAGGACCAGAGGACACAGATAGAGTGGATATTGAGAGGACGTTTCCTATATTGCGGGAGACTAGGACCAGAGGACACAGATAGAGTGGATATGGAGCGGATGTTTCCTATAGTTGCGGAGACTAGGACCAGAGGACACAGTTAGAGTGGATATGGAGAGGATATTTCCTGTAGTGGTGGGGGGGTGTGAGCGTCTCGGACCAGAGGACACAGATAGAGTGAATGTGGAGAGGAAATTTCCTATAGTGTGGGAGTCTAGGACCAGAGGACACAGATAGAGTGGATGTGGAGAGGATGCTTCCTGTAGTGGTAGAGTCTGCAACCAGAGGACACAGATAGAGTGGATATGGAGAGGATGTTTCCTGTAGTCGGGGAGTCGAGGACCAGGGGACACAGATGTTGTGGATGTGGAGAGGATGTTTCCTGTATTGGGGAGCCTAGAACCAGACGCAGATAGAGTGGATGTGGAGAGGATGTTTCCTGTAGTGGGGGGAGTCTAGGACCAGAGGACACAGATAGAGTGGATGTTTCCTGTAGTGGGGGAGTCTAGGACCAGGGACACAGATAGAGTGGATGTGGAGAGGATGCTTCCTGTAATGGGGAGTCTAGGACCAGAGGACACAGATAGAGTGGATATTGAGAGGACGTTTCCTATAGTTGCGGACACTAGGACCAGAGGACGTAGATAGAGTGGATGTGGAGAGGATGTTTCCTATATTGGGGGAGACTGGGACCAGAGGACTCAGATGGAATGGAAACGGAGAGGATGTTTCCTATAGTGCGGGAGGCTAGGACCAGAGGATAGAGATAGAGTGGATATAGAGAGGATGTTTCCTGTAGTGGGGGGTGGGGGGTCTTGGACCTGAGGACACAGATAGAGTGGATGTGGAGAGGGTGTTTCCTGAAGTGGTAGAGTCTGGAACCTGAGGACACAGATAGAGTGGATATGGAGAGGATATTTCCTGTAGTGGCGGGGGTGGTGTGGGCGTCTCTGACCAGAGGACACAGATAGAGTGGATGTGGAGAGGATGTTTCCTACAGTGGGTGAAGTCTAGGACCAGAGGACACAGATAGAGTGGATATGGAGAGAATGTTTCCTGTAGTGGGGGAGTCTAGGACCAGGGACACAGGTAGAGTATATATGGAGAGGATGTTTCCTGTAGTGCGGGGGTCTCGGACCAATGGACACAGATAGAGTGAATGTGGAGAGGACGTTTCCTATAGTGGGGGAGTCTAGGACCAGAGGACACAGATAGAGTGATGTTTCCTGTAGTTGGGGAGTCTAGGACCAGGGACACTGACAGAGTGGATGTGGAGAGGATGCTTCCTGTAATGAGGGAGTCTAGGACCAGAGGACACAGATAGAGTGGATGTGGAGAGGATGTTTCCTGTAGTGGGGGTGTCTAGGACCAGAGGACACAGATAGAGTGTATGTTTCCTGTAGTGGGGGAGTCTAGGACCAGGGACACAAATAGAGTGGATGTGGAGATGATGCTTCCTGTAATGGGGGAGTCTCGGACCAGAGGACAGAGATAGAGTGGATATGGAGAGGACGTTTCCTATAGTTGCGGAGACTAGGACCAGAGGACATAGATAGAGTGGATGTGGAGAGGATGTTTCCTGAAGTGGTAGAGTCTGGAACCTGAGGACACAGATAGAGTGAATTCGGAGAGGATGTTTCCTGTAGTGGGGGAGTCGCGGACCAAGGGACACAGATAGTGTGGATGTGGAGAGGATGTTTCCTGTATTGGGGAAGTCTAGAACCAGAGGACACAGATAGAGTGGATGTGGAGAGGATGTTTCCTGAAGTGGGGGTGTCTAGGACCAGAGGACACAGATAGAGTGGATATGGAGAGGATGTTTCCTGTAGTGGGGGGGTCTGGGACCAGAAGACACAGATAGAGTGGATGTGGAGATGATGTTTCCTGTAGTGGGAGAGTCTAGGACGATAGGACAGAGATAGAGTGGATATGGAGAGGATGTTTCCTATAGCGGGGAAAGTCTGGGACCAGAGGACACAGATGGAGTGGATGTGGAGAGGATGTTTCCTGTAGTGGGCGGAGTCTAGGACCAGAGGTCACAGATAGAGTGGATGTGGAGATGTTTCCTGTGGTGGGGGGAGTCTAGGACCAGAGTACACAGATAGAGTGGATGTGGAGAGGATGTTTCCTGAAGTGGGGGTGTCTAGGACCAGAGGACACAGATAGAGTGGATGTGGAGAGGATGTTTCCTGAAGTGGGGGAGTCTAGGACCAGAGGAGGCAGTTAAATTGGATATGGAGAGGATGTTTCCTGTAGTGGGGGGTCTGGGACCAGAAGACACAGATAGAGTGGATGTGGAGATGATGTTTCCTGTAGTGGGAGCGTCTAGGACGATAGGACACAGATAGAGTGGATATGGAGAGGATGTTTCCTATAGCGGGGAAAGTCTAGGACCAGAGGACACAGATAGAGTGGATGTGGAGAGGATGTTTCCTGTAGTGGGCGGAGTCTAGGACCAGAGGTCACAGATTGAGTGGATGTGGAGATGTTTCTTGTAATGGGGGGAGTCTAGGACCAGAGGACACAGATAAAGTTGACGTGGAGAGGATGTTTCCTGTAGTGTTGGAGTCTAGGACCAGAGGACACAGATAGAGTGGATGTGGAGAAGATGTTTCCTGTAGTGGGGTGAGTCTAGGACCAGAGGACACAGATAGAGTGGATGTGGAGAGGATGTTTCCTGTAGTGGGGGAGTCTAGGACCAGAGGACACAGGTAGAGTGTATGTGGAGAGGATGTTTCCTGTAGTGCGGGAGTATAGGTCCAGAGGACACAGATAGAGTGGATGTGGAGAGGATGTTTCCTATAGTGGGGGGAGTGTACGACAGAGGACACAGATGGAGTGGATGTGGAAAGGATGTTTCCTGTAGTGGGGGAGTCTGGGACCAGAGGACACAGATAGAGTGGATGTGGAGAGGATGTTTCCTGTAGTGGGGGAGTCTAGGACCAGAGGACACAGATAGAGTGGTCGTGGAGAGTATGTTTCCTGTAGTGGGGGAGTCTAAGACCAGAGGACACAGATAGAGTGTATGTGGAGAGGATGTTTCCTGTAGTGGGGGTGTCTAGGACCAGAGGACACAGATAGAGTGGATATGGAGAGGATGTTTCCTGTAGTGGGGGAGTCTCGGACCAGGGTGCACAGCCTCGGAAAACAGAGACGGCATTTAGAGCGGAGACGAGGAGGAATTTCTTTAGGCAGAGGGTGGGTGAATCTAT